>NC_143018.1:63432419-63697419 GCF_055824585.1 Amblyomma mixtum
GAAAGGCAGAACACTGAGGTGGATATCAGGCTGGGTGCATGCGGCTAACTATTGCAGACAAGGCGTACGAGTTCATCCGGCGGTGCCTCCATACTGCGCTCTCACGTGTGTAGAGAGAGTGGTGTGGCACTGGATTAAGGCGCCTACTCTGTTGTTGTTGTTGTTGCGACTGAGAGAAGGATGAAAAGGGAAGTGCACGGGCCTGCCGACTGGCTCAAGCCGAGCCCCACCACTGCCACGTGCAAATAGAGGCGAATTCAAAGGTAAGAGGAAAGAGAAAAGAAAAGACGCGCGTCGCAACAACGGCGTCCGCCGAAGCGAACTCTGGCTGAAAAAAACAGACAAGCCCCTACTCTCGCGTTGGTAGGTAGTTTAAGAATAGGTGTCTCGAAGCTTTGGTTTTTGGTTTGGTTTTGAGGAAAGGAAAAGACACAGTAACTGTCTCACATATCTTGGTGGACACCCGGAACCGCTCCGTAAGGGAAGGCATAAGGGAGGGAGTGAAAGAAGACAGGAAGAAGAGGTGCCGTATTGGAGGTCTCCGCGCACTGACATCGCACAGCACACGTGCGCATGTTGAGTTTCGCCTCCATCGAAACGCTGCCGCCGTGGTCGGGTTCATTCCCGGGTACTCCGGCTTAGTAGACCAGCAGGGTGTGTTGTTGGGCAGGTTTCACATTCTGAACATTGTAGCGCTGGCAGACGAGTTGTTAGTTCAGCGCCCTGTGTGTCCCGTCCTTCCTTCGTCCGTCGTCTGCCAGCACTACAATGTTCAGCAGATGACCGCCTTGCCTTGCCAGATGACAGCACTGAGCCACCTTGAAGGGCAAGTTTTGAGGGCCCCGAGAAGTTTCGGGCGTTGAAGTGCGCATGCGCAATACGGCAGACCGCCTTGCGTCTTGAGTTAACTTCAGCGGGGAACGCTACTTTGCTGAAATAGCGTGGGCCTAAACGCCGTTTACCTTCAGGCAACATGGCGGCGGCAGTCCAAGCTGGGTGTATCGCTTCGCCACCGATTGGGCTCCCGCTACACATGTGTGTCGCTTTCACGGCAGTCGAAATGCGAATAAAGCTTTCGCTTTCTGTGAACATGTCTGCACCACGCAATTTTAGCCATAAAACAAACCAAATTTTCAGATTGCTTCATTGCTTCTAAACATGCTAGGCTTAGCGAGTACACTTCGTCCGATGGGAGTTTGCTTTCAAGTAGCACGTCGCGGTGGTGCCTATCTGCAATAGTAATGTTGGTTCAAACCAAGTATGTAAACTGGCGACGGTTCTAGTAACGCTAGTTAAACAACCCCTCTCCACTAGAAAATTGGAGAATAATTCCCTTAGGGCGCGGTTGAGGTGTCCACCGAGATATGTGAGACAGATACTGCGCCATTTCTTTCCCTCAAAACCAGTTATGAAAAGGAATTGGTGCAGTACCTAACTCACGTCTTGGTGGACCCCCGAACCGCACCGTAAAGGAAGGGATAAGGGAGGGAGTGCAAGAACACAGGAAGAAACAGGCCCCATAGTGGAGGGCTCCGGAATAATTTCCACCACCCGGGGATCTTTAACGTACACTGACAACGCACAGCACAAGGGCGCCTTTTGCATTTCGCATCCATCGAAACATGGCCGCCGAAGCCGGTATCGAGACCGGGAACTTTGACTCTAGCCGAGCGCCCTATCCACTGAGCCACCTCGGCATGTTAACAAGTTTGATGCAGAAAGGGGCCACGAAGAATTAGCATTCCGTTAACTCGGTGCTTTACTATTTATGGAGTAAATTTTATTCGCGCGGACGTCAAAGAACTGAAAAACAAACTACAATTGCGACATTTACCATTCGTTCGTACGCCCGAGATGGCGCTACACGTGGCAAGCAATGAAAAAATGTCTAAAGCGGCAGCTGTTGGTAGCGTTTGTTTCGGTTATTTTATGCGAACTTTGTGCTGCAGAAGAGTAGCCGCATATATGAAACAAAAACATCTTCACTTGTTTATTTTTATTTTGCTTATATCTCTTGGTCGCAATGGTGCAGCAGTATAAGATGTGAGGCCCATCACAACTGAGCAGAGAAAATCCCCATTTGAAAACCCCATGATGCACGCGCGTCCGTATTGTTGGAGCCCCGTATTTCTTTGAGGCCCCCCAAGCTTTGGGGACCCTATTTTAAAGCTTTCTAGCAGGTCATGCCCGCATGGTAGTCGTTCATGCAGTCGTCGTCGCTGCCAGTGGTTTCGGGAGAGGGTTCCATCGCCGCTAGGAGCTAGATTTACCGACCGGGCTCATGAACGTGCACAATACCGAACATACCCTCGTGGCCAGGTTCAGACGACGCAGTCATTGAGTGTTGCAGAACAATTGAGTGTTCAAGCACCCGTGTGGGCTTCTGTGGTATGTTGCCACGGAAAAAGCGTGTGCATGTGGTTTCTGAATCGGTGCTAGTGGTCGGTTTGGCGGTCTGCATGGTGGACAGGCAGGGTGGACAGACTCATTCTACTTACCCTGGATGGATGGAAAACTTTATTGCGCAAGCGAGTTGGGACTGTACAAGGTCCCAGGGCCACCGCCCAGCCCTCACATTACGCGCATGTAGGCCACGTAGGTCAATGCACTTGCACTCTGGGTCACACAGCGAAGTTGCGTGTCCGGGTCCTGTGACGAAAGGACGGCCTCCCAGTCCTCCCATTTTCCGATGGCGGGTTGTCCCTGTGGGGGAGGATCAGCAGGACAGCCGAAGAGGATGTGGTCCAGGGTGGCGTGCGATTCTCCGCAGAGAGTGCACTGAGCTGAGTTGTAGTAAGGGTTCGGGTCTGGAGTCGCCTTCAGAGAATATGTTGGGAGTGGGATAGGCGGGGCTGGAGAGGGGAGTAGAGTCGACGGCCAAGGCTTGCTTGTTGAGTCAGTTCTGAGAACGTGTGTGCCCGATCGCTCGAGAAATTCCGGCTGGGGTCGCCATTTGCCCGGCAAATAAGTCCTCGGGCTATATTATTGGCGGCCTTTTTTCTAAGACTGCCACAGTGAGCCTGCACCCACACGAGCCCAATACGGCTATCGGAATTTAGGGTGCATATTCCTAATATCTGCCTCACGGGGGAGGGACGCGTCCGTGGGCGAAGTTAAGAATGGCGGTGTTGGAATCGCTAACTATATAAGCCGCATTCAGTTAAGCAATGGCTATTGCTATAGCCGCTTCCTCTGCTTCTTCCGGGGAAATAGGGGGGGGGGGGGGGGCTATGAAATGAGTAAGTGGGGGGGGGGAGGCAGCTGGATTGTAAGCCACCGGTACTGAGCGGTCTGGACCACACGCAGCGTCCACCAAGCGCACATCCTCTGAAGTATTCTTTATGGAGAGTTTTGGCTCGCCTGACTCGACGGGATTGATGGCACTCAGGGTGGACATTCTTAGGAAGGAGTATGAGGATAAGCTCGGCGTGTATGGCGCGAGGTAGAGAGATTAAGTCTGCAGCGTGTGCGGGTATGCGAAATCCCAGAGAATCCAGTAAACGAGGTCTGTTAGAAAAGTATCCGACCTTATTTTTTTTTTGCGAACACCTGATGGATATGAAACAAGCGCGCTTGCACCAGCAGACCTTGAAACGTCGTGCGCATGCACGAATTTTTTCCCGCCTGCCGATAGCGTCAGTCGCTGGGAGGCAGCGTTTGAGTGAGGTAGTGCGCAGTGCTCTCGTCGGTTTTTTAGTGCAAGAAAAATGGCGGTGCGAGAGGAGCAGCGCTAATGCATCAAATTTTGCCTGAAACGGGGCGACAGCCAAGTGGAAAACATTCGAAATATTTAGATGGTTTTCGGTGATGATGCTTAGAGTAGCACAGAAATTAAGCAATAGTACAACTGGTTTAAAGATGGCCGCACATCGGTGGAGAGCGAGCCACGCTCCGGTCGGCCATCAACATGCCGAAATGGCCAGGTCATTGCCGAAGTGAACGCTCTAGTGATGCGGGACCGTCGTGTGACTATCCGAGAAATTGCGGAAGAGGTGTACATCAGTAGTTTTTCTGTACATTCCATTATCACCGAAGATTTGGCCATGAAGAGAGTTGCGGCGAAATTCGCGCCGAAGCTGCACACGGTGGAGCAAAAGCAGCTTCGTGTTGAAGTCTCACAGGACACGTAGGATTCCACAAACAGTGACCACGACTTCATCAACACCATAATCACTGGTGACGAATCTTGGGTGTACGGGTACGACCCGGAAACCAAATTCCAGTCGTCACAGTAGAAGCATTCCACGTCCCCAAGACTAAAGAAGGCCTGCCAAATGCTCAGCAACGTCAAAGTGATGCTGACTGCTTTCTTGGACTCTCGCTGTGTGCCACACCACGAGTATGCACGCCCCAGGGTCAAACAATGACTAAAGAGTACAACAGGGATTTCCTCCGTCGCCTACGTGATGCTGTACGGCGCAAGAGACCGGAGTTGTGGTCAACAGGAAATTGGCGCATCCATCACGACAATGCTCCTGAACATTCTTCCCACTTGAGTAAGACTTTTTTGGCGAAAAACCAGACCCCTGTAGTTCAACAGGTTTCCTACTCTCTTGATATTGCCCCCTGCGACTTCTGGTTGTTTCCCAAAATCAAGAGGTCATTGAAAGGAGCGCGATTTCAAACAAGAAAGGACATTATGGCTGCAACGACAGCTGAGCTAAACTCCATTCCGAAAAAGGCCTTTTCGGAATACTTCCAACAGTGGCAGCACATCTGAGAAAAGTGTGTTGAGTCCCAAGGAGACTACTTTGAAGGTAATTAGGTTTCCAACGCTCCAGTTATGCCATTTTGTTTTCTTCGGCCAAAGGTCGGATACTTTTCTAACAGACCTCGTATACCGCGCCGTTTCCGTGTCAGCCTCACGAAGGTGCTGTGTGTGGTGATGTGCATCGATAAGTTCTTGTATCGTGTTCTGTATTTATACTTTTAAGAGCATGTCCGTGCTAGTGCTCTTTGGTAGGTTGAGCGCTGCTTTGGTAGCCATGCAGATTAGAGCACTGATCTTATCTTTATCGGCACAGGAGAGGCTTAGGTAAGGAGGGGCGCAAATAATGCGACTAAGCACAAAGGCATGCAGCACCTTGAGATTGTCTGCTATTTCTAGACCGGTTCGTGAACGGGAAACCCTGCTAAGAAGATGGATACGGAGTAAATGGACTGTTTTAGTGCTTTCAGGGAAAGGCTGTTTTTGCCCGTGTCCAGTATATGCAGGCCAAGAATGCGGAGGGTAGGTGTTTGCGGTATGGGAGTGTCATGCAGGTAAATCGTGATTGGGGCGGTAGGTACGCGTCGTGGGTGGATTATGAGGTGTGGTGACTTTGTGAGGAAACATTAAAGCCCAATGCTTGCCGCGTGAGTAGCTATAGTTGTGGCTGCTTCCTGAACGGTCGATTCTATGTCGCCATCCGAGACGTATGTGGTCCAAACCGTTATATCATCCGCGTAAAGTGCGTGTCCTAACTGGGGGATTCGGCTGAGAGCCTTGGCCAGGGGGACGAGAGTGAGGTTGAGGAGGAAGGGAAATAACACTGCCTCTTGCGGGGTACCAATGTTACCAAGGGTGAAGGAGAGGGTCTGTATATCATCTGTATGCATTACGCGGTGCGACAGTTTAACGAGGCCCGGTTATAGTTGTAGGTCTTAGGCACCAACTGCAGCTCTTGGATGCCCTGCAGGATGCCGCTGTGCGTAACTTTGTCAAATGATTTGGTGAGGCCGTCTGCCAGGATTGCTCTGCAGTGATGTAACATGTCATTGAGGATAGCGTGTGAAATCTGTAGCAGGGCGTCCTGTGCCGAGAGATGGGCTTCGAAATCCAACGATAGTATAGGGATATATTATATGGGATTCCTTTTGTTGCGTAAGACTGGTGATGAGGATGACATGCTCAGTTTGCCCAGGCAGGAAGTTAACGAAATGGGACGCAGATTTTGGGCTTTAAGTTATTTGGTTTAGGAATAGAAATTATTTTCTCGTGCTTCCATTCAGCAGGTAGCGTCCTCATTTCCCAGCACTCATTGAAGTAGTCGGTGAGGAGGAAAACTAAGCGGTCATCAAGATTTCTGAGCATGGCATTCGCAGTCTGCAGCACGTGCTCACAGTCTTGAGGGGTAAAGCTTAACTGCCGCTTCCAGACATCGGTAGTATAAATAAATATTTCTCTCTCTCTCTCTCTCTCTCTCGGTATTCAAATTGCCGCGGTTACGACATCGTAACCGCGGCAATCTGACAGTCATGACAGCAGCCACCACTGAAAGAGAAAAACCAGCTTTCTGTAACCTGTCAACCTGCATGTTGAGGCTGTCATTTACCAGGTGAGCACATGATTTCTGCTATTTACCGTCTTAGAATGAACAGACTGAAACGGCAATAGGTCTTTCCGGGCCCGTGGTGAGTACATCGAACACGTGTGATCTGGTGTTAAAGTGATGTTAATATCTAAAAACTGCAATCTATCTTGTTCAGGTAATTCGTGGGTAAAGGTTAGACCCTTCTCTTGTCGTTTAAAGACAGAGTGTGTTTTGCACGGTGTCCGTGTGTGTCAAACCGGGTTGCTTTTTAAGAATCACCAAATAATCGTCCACGTATCTAAAAACTTTAAGAACTATCTTGCCGTCCAAATAGCACACCATATCACGATCAATGCTGGCCAAGAAAATGTTAGCCAGTACAGGTGCCACACAAGACCCGATGCAAATGCCCTGATGTTGAACATGAAAATGGTTGTCAAAAGTTACAAAACTGGACTCAAGATAAAATTCTAGTAGCTTCATGAAAATGTCCAGGGTTAGGCCGCTGGTGTTCTGAAAATCTACGACACCATTATCGTCGATGCAAGACCTAAGTGCACCGAATATGGCATCATGCGGTATAGAAAAGAACAGGTTTTCTATGTCAAAAGAGACAGCGTAACCTAAAGATGAGGAACCCTGTAGGAAAGAGACCACATGACCTGAACTTTTTACAGCAGAAGAGTCTTGTATAACTAAAGTCTTTAAACACTTCTGGAGGAAAGAGCTAATCTCCCGTTGCCACGCATCCCTTTCACTCACTACACCTAAACGGCTTGCCATATTTGTACGTCTTCACGGTAAAAATAGTTCTAGGCTACTTCGCTTACAGTTGTTAACAGCTCTGGAAAGTCTATCTAAAGCCAAGTCCTTGCACAGTCCTATGGCTCGAGCCTTTACCTTGGAAGTCTTCACGTTTTTGGTAACAAAGTTCCTTCTGGCGGCTTCAACGGCCTTGTCTTGAAACATCCCTGCTGGTAGCACGGCAAATCCCCCCTCCTTGTCTGCCTGCACAACCATCAGCCGATGTTCTTTGAAGAAAGAGACGACTTCATCGGCGTCCTTTTCCACAGTTGAGTGTCTTCGGCCCGCAAATACTTGAGGCTTGGTGGCCGTCCGCAGCAGGTAATCAACCTCATCAAGAAGACACCTTTCACGATCCTCTTCACTAGTTTTGCGCGCTACTTGTCGATTCAACGACAGCAACTTGTGCGCTGGCACATTAGGCTTCATGCTGGACTTCGGGCCTTTCTTTAGCACATCGGCTATCTTGGGTGGTAGATCCGTGTCGGCCAGCAAAGAAATCGCACAGCCAAGACTTTTTTCTCTAGGTCTGCCTTTTGGAAGGCGCCGCAAAAGGCACTTCCGCCAAAATTCGACCGCTTGGGAAGTCTGTCGCCGATAGGACTGTAACCTGGCTTCACCTATCCACTCGGAGTCTGTGTTAAAGCCGAACGAATGCAGCCAGTGATTTAGAAGTCTGATTTGGCGCCATAGCTCCGATCTCAATATCTTGCAAATGCGCTTCAAATGACCAGCAGACAGCAACACGTGGCCAAAAAGAGCTGTGAATTATATCGGCACTAGGTTCTTCTTGAGGCAATAGCCAAAAAATTGGGCATAGCAGGTCGCAGACACAATGGAGCTTATCAAAGTAAGTACATTACAGCTTAACGGAGAAACACTGATATCCACGGCTGATACATTGGTAAACTGACATAGAGTGGCGGTGAACTCCTCCATGAGTGTCTTCTCATCTGATTCTCTCCAGATGAATCAACGGACTTATTGTAATCTTTGAGCCTGACGCCGCAATAGCTCGCTTAGATTGAGGTTCTGGCTCGAGTGCCAAGGGGCAAGGAAAAGCTTTTTCTGCTACATAAGGCACATTGCATCAGTTTTGCTGAATGAAGCAGTTTTCGGCCATTGTCGCAAAGGGAAAAAATGGCAATCAACGTCATCATACGAGGTCTTCAAAAATTTCATCAGAATGGCCTTGTCATTAAGACGTGCCACGAGCTCTCCCAAATATGGTGGTGTGTAGGTGAGGCTAGTTCGCGCAGGAGACGTCGAGGCTTGCAAAACACTCAGCACTGTTGACCCTAGATTGGCGGATACGACGTAGTGCACCGTGGCAACAAGTAGTGACCAAAGCATAAAAAATGTTCGGTAAGAATGCTGCTCAGCAAGCATCATGAGGCGGGGATATACTCTCTTTTCAATAAATAATCGATTCGTATCTATAATTGAGGCTTTGTAGCTCACTCATCCGTCTAAAGCCTCGTACCTATCAAGAGCTAAGATACTATAGATATTTCGCAAAGCAAACTATTCAACCTACGAACTGCCATGAAAGTGTTGCTACAGTTTTGTTCACGCTTCTGGGGAACAAATTGGACAATAAGCTACTGCACCTGCTTGGGCATCGAGCATTTTTACCGAGCAGCAGGTTTTCGCAAAGTACAGAACGAATCTGTACAGCTAAAGGCATAATTTATTTATCATTTATGGGAAGCAATGTAGCAACATCGCCATCAGCCTGACTACGCCCACTGCAGGGAAAAGGCCTCTCTTATGTCTCTTCGATTGACCCCGCCCTTTGCCAGCAGCGACCACCGTATATCCACTAATTTCTTAATCTCCTCCGGCCACCTAACTTTCTGCCGCGACCTGCTACGCTTGCCTTCTCTTGGAATGCACTCCGTTACCCTCAAGCACCAATGGTTATCCTACCATGGAATTACATGCCCTGCCCAAGCCCATTTCTTCCTCTTGATTCAAATGTGGCAACAATGCAAAAACAGAAATAGGGCTGGACACCGTGCTATTTTCTATCGGCAGCATATATCATATATCAGCCTGCAGGGCTAGCTTCTGCATCAAGTAGCTGACTCGTTTTGCATCATTTCCTTTCGTAATTGGTCGAATATGTGAGGAAATCTAGTCTTCATCCATCTCAAGACTTCTAGAGGAGCTGACAGTGCCACTACATGGCTTAGCGGGTGAGGGGGAAGGTGGGATCGTAGACGAAATTTTGTACTTTTTGGCGCTGAGCAATGCAATTTCGGCAGTCTTTTTTCGAAGTCCACTGGATCTTTAAACGGAACAGTCGCTGAAATAATTACTTTTGGCCTTTTGAATTTCTTTATACACCATTGCTACAACACATTGCAACACATATCGCTGTCGGAGATCACAGTTTTTTTTTTCATCTTTATTGATGAAAGAGAACCACGACTTGGGGAGGTCAAAATTATGGCTTGAAGCAAAGACAGAGTAGCCTGCGAACTGGCAGAAGCGTTTTTTTTTTTTTATCCAAGAGAGAGGGGACACGTGCTTCAGCACCACGTCTATCTTCCTGCAAGCAAGTGAACATAGACTTCTACAAAATGCGCGATAAAGGGTAGTTTTCGTCTGTGGGGTATTTTCTGTTTTTTTTTTTGCCATATTGGAAATGCGCATGGGTTTCCCTTCTTCAGCCTATACATATGCAACATGTGGCCTTCAATAAACACATCTGGATTCAGCGCCCGTCCTGTCCATCGTTATGTGTGGTTTGTTTTATACTTAGCGCTGCTTTTACCTTTTGTTAGTCAATGCTCCACCAACTTCACCAACAAGATGAGTTAAACGTGCTTGCTGTTGTTCACTAGTGGACCCCTTGATAGGCCCCGCGCGCAGGGCCAATTTTCGCGCATGTCCCCTGCTTTAGCGACCTCCTCTGTGTTTGCAGAGCCGGTTGTGAAAACACACCCTATGAACGAGATTTTTGAGGGGAAGCAATATATCTATGTGGTGCCGGGCGCAGATAACTGCCCGCTACAATGCAAAGCGAACCGCACTTGAAATCCCAGCGCGCGCTGTAATGATCTGCGGAAAAATACAAAGCCTACCACCCTGCGCGATGTTTGGACTACGCAGCTGAAAGCTACGCCAAGGAACATAAACGATAGTGCGGTCTGATTTAACGGCGAGGTCTTTCGATTCGACTACGAAGAGAATCGGTGATTGCGATGAGATGTACACGCGCCCATGAATGACGGAAAGCATGGCTGGGATAGTGTTCCTGTATATGCTCGCGCAGGGAACAGAGTTGCGCGAAGGTCCGCCTTCATGTACCGAGCTGTGTGAGACAGCCACTTCTCGTGCGTACAGGGGCTGCATATATGAGCTTACTGTGTAGAGCGCTTTATCTTTTTTTTTTCATTTCATTGCGTACAAATTGCACGTTCTAAGCGTAACGCTGGGCAAGTTTCTAAATGTAACGCTGAAAACTAATCTGTGATTTGCCGAGAGTGTGCATACAGCATGAAAAAAGCAAATCGCCAAAGGTTAACTGCAAATCGTAATCATGACAATCTGACGAAAAAAGAAACGGCCTGAGAGTTTTTTTCCTTATGGAACAAGTAATTTCAGATGAACAAGCAGTCCCGTTCTGGATGAGACAGCGTCTGCCTGTCCTGTCTTCCAGCTTGCTTGTCTTGATAAAAAAAGAGTATAGCGATGAATTAGTTTTTTCACAAATAGCACCGCCGCGTTTTCTGTGCGAGTTATGCGCGGAAAATACGAAAGCGCGCCCCTCTAGAACCACATTAAAATAATTCTGCAACTTTTTGCAGGCAAGCAGACTAAAGCAACGCCAATGCATTGAACACGCGATTCTGACATAATGAAAAAATTTAAAACTCAATTACTTGCCCAACAACATTTCACAAGATGTACCCCGTTGCTAAATGTAGTGAAATTACGAATCTTTAAAGGAACTTGAAAGTACCGTTATGCGTTGATGTTTTTAACATTCCTCTTTTTTTGAAAAACATTATCTTTTCACCTTAGGCATTAAATTATAATAGTTGTTGATTACTGTGGTAGGTTTTCCTGCCTGCTTCATCCTTATTGTTCCGAAAAAGTAATTTAACGTTCTGCTTTGC
The DNA here is from genome assembly GCF_055824585.1 of Amblyomma mixtum. Taxonomy (NCBI): domain Eukaryota; kingdom Metazoa; phylum Arthropoda; class Arachnida; order Ixodida; family Ixodidae; genus Amblyomma; species Amblyomma mixtum. The sequence goes on from NC_143018.1 coordinate 63,443,644, forward strand.
ATTCTTGTACTCCTTCTTCGTAAATTTCGCTTAGGTTGCAGTATCAAAACATTTCGCGACTCCTGTATTTTTTTGAAGCAGAGGTTATAGGCTGATTTGCTGCCTTCTAGCTGAAATTATTCGCGGTATCAAGATTTCAGAAACCTGTTTACATGCTCTTTTTGCCTCTCCTATCTTCACGTCTCACGTAATCTTTGTCAGAGGGTTCTTAAGGGCATTTTTACGACGCACTTCACATGGCACTGCGTAAAACGCTTTGTCGTTTCCAGCGCGGTTGCTGCAGTTTGGCGCACTGCACCCAGTCATAGCTCACAACTGCGTCCGTCAGTACCACTGCAGAACACCAAACCTGACGCCACAGGTGTGCAAGAAAATCTATGAAAGGTAGCCGACAGCGCGGGCTCACATGAGGCGTCGAGCTGATAAGGGTTCGCTCGGCACTGCGCCTGTGAAGTCAGCTTCTCCGCGGAGTGTTTCACTCAACGTCACGAAAATCATGTGATCGCCTCTCGGTGAATGGCGTTCGGAGCGGCGAGGGAAAACAGACGCGCTACTCTGCTCCCCGCGGGAGCATATACAGGAACACTAGGCTGGCTGGGACTACCGCCAGCGCCGCGAGGTGATACTCATCGGGAGCTAGATAATGCTCTCGGTACGTTTACGCCGGCTGACGATAGAGGGTGCGCAGCTCGCTTTGACTGCTTCTTCGCTTGCGCCTGGTCGGCCACATCCTCACAGCCGGTTTTTCCATTGCTCCGTGGTAAGTGAAGCGCCGTCTTGAGGGCTTTCCTCAGGATTGAGTCCGCTTGCTGCATTTCGTTTTTTGTGCAGTGGTAGTCGGGAGGCTGTATGTTACTCTGCTTACCACCAGGCTTCTGACCAGCTGTAACGTGTCTGCCTCTTTCATGCCGTCTCTTTTCTTCGAGATCCTTGCTATCATGGGAGCTACTTGGTTGGTTGCTGTTTTAAGTGTTGTTAGGGTGTGGGTGCACCTTTGGTTCGATTGTATCCACATTCCTAATATCCTGATGAGTGTTTTTTCCGGGATTTGTTGTCCCTCGAGTCGGACGTTTAGCCTCAGGTTTTCTTCCTCGGGGACAGTGCGGTTCTTCTTGCCTCGCCATACTCTTAGAAGCTCGGACTTCTCTGTCGAGCAGGCTAGTCCTCTTGCCTTGACATAGTCTTCTACGCATGTCGCGGCCTCTTGTAGTCTTTCTTCCTTTTCCCCGAGTGAGCCTTTGGTTACCCATACGGTGATGTCGTCGGCGTACATTGCGTGTCGTATGTTTTCGATTTGCTGTAGTTGTTCTGCTAGCCCGATGATGTAAACGTTGAAAAGAATGGGTGAAATAACCGACCCTAGCGGCGTGCCTTTGTTCAATCAACATCAACCGACAAACTACTGGCTCTGGGGCTACAAAACAGCCTCGAAGAACTCCAAGAAGCGCAAATAATAGCACAATTCGAAAGACTAAAACTATCGGCAACGGGCAGAAGACTCCTGAGCAATACGGCGGTGAGGCTACAATACAGGAGACAAAAATTACGGAGACGATACCAGACGAATACAGAAACACCATCAAAGTAGCACCGATACCAAGGAATATGGATCCGAACCTACACATAGTGCGAAGAGAAGCAAGAGCAGAGTACGTACAAAGAACACTGGCAACTAGAAACCACAAGAAAAGCAAAATGGCAACGGTGATCAATTCGGACCTAAAAGAAATCACCAGCGTGTCAATCCGGAACTCTACAGTAGTCGAGGCCGAAGAGGCAGCCGTGGCTCTAGCGGCAGCGGAGGGCTACCGATCCAACAGGTCCTTAAGAATACTCACCGACTCACAAGCTGCATGCCGCAACTACCTAAACGGCAGAATCAGCCACAGCGCGCTCCGCATTCTCCGGTTCAAGTGGCAAAACCGAAAACAGCCAGGCCAAACACACGATAGTTTGGGTGCCGGTACATACCGACATTACGGGAAATCAGGAGGCGGATAGGATAGCTCGAGGGTACGCAAGAAACCGAGCATCCAATATTCCCGACACCGCTGAGGAACCCGAGCCGGTAGCCCAAAGCTATACAGACATTCTTAACTACTACAGAGGGATCAGACGAAAATACCCGCCCCCACACAACTCAATAGAGAAGACGCCGTAGCATGCGACAGTTACAAACGGGAACATTACCGTGCCTAAACATCCGAAGTTAAATCTACCCCACACAGTACAAGAGCGAGTGCCCGTGGTGTGGAGACAAACCAACATTATACCATACCACATGGGCAAGCCAGAGAATAGACAAGCTACCCATAATTGAAAACCCGAGTGGGGAACAATGGGAGAGGATGCTATCCAGTAACATCCTGAAAGTCCAACAAGGACTAGAAAGGCGTGCACGCAGGGCAGCTACCCTCAGCGGAGCCCTGGACTAGGGGAACCGACCCTGATGATAAGATGTAAGACTCCATCTGAAGCCGCAAAAAAAATATTGTAAAATAGAGCAAATGTTTTCCACCACCACCACCCTTGCTCCGTCGCCTCCGTCCTGCCGGCAGCCGACGGAGCGGGCTGTGTTTGGACCATTTTCTCCTCGAAATCAGACGGCCGGTGCCGCCGGGTCCTGCTGTACAGGCCCGTTCACACTTGCCTAAAAATCCGGCGAGCGAAGCTGAATCGGCCGCTTTTGCAGTTTTCTTACCGTGGGAACCGGAATTCGCGCGTTAAACTTCCTCAGGTCGCCCGCCTTGCTAGTTTGCCCCGAAGGCTGTCGATCGAAGAAAATAAAATTTTTGGCAGTGCTGCACTGGTAAAACGCAGGGGTGCAAGTAGTAAAGCTGCTTTATGCGAATGAAGAACTAACTTTCAAAGAAAGTTTCTTCACAATTAAGATTTGTGTGCACGAATTCCGGACGTGCATGAGAAAGGAAACATTGCTCCCTCTGTACTCTTGTAGCAGCTGTCAGTGGGATGCTCATCTTAATTATATTATGTATTGTTGTGCGCACATTCCCTGAAAGCAAAAATTAGCGACAAAAACAAGGTCACTGTCCGAAATAGTGATACATGCACTCCATAGTGGTTGGGACCAGTATTTGGGCTGCACTCAGCTGCACTTTGTCCAAATGCGCCAGGAAACTATTCACACGGTGCTTTAATAACCCTATAAAAAGTCGTGGATATTATAGAAGCTGTTACACGTGATGACATTTGCTCCAAAATTATCTCTTAGCGTATGGCGATTGGAAGAACGATAAATTTTTAGAATTGTACGCAAACTAATAACGCCACGTGCCAGCTGTGACAATAACTAAAGACTGTAAAAAGAAGCCTTGAGAAGTTTATCGGCAATACCTGCCTTTAGAAAAGGATCTGTTCGATTATTGAGACAAATAACGGGTTGCAAACAGAGAAAGGCAAAGGATATATGTGTAGTTCGTTAGCGTACCCAGAACTATTTCGTTTGATATGCTTCAAAACTTTGGTCATTCAGTGCGACTTTGTGTTATTTACAAGTTGTGCAAAGAAGGTTTAGCACAGTAATCACTTTCCGCTGCGCTGCCTTGCAGTTCTATAGCGTGCACTAAGTTCTTTGTTCTTTGCAGTGCTTCGAGATAAATTGTCGCTAGCTTTCATCAACACAACAAAACGGAGAGTCTCAATAGTTCCCCAACTTTCTTTAACCAACCAATGCGTGTCGATCCGTGATTTGTGTTTGGCAGGGCTGAAAACGAGCACTTCAGGCAAAATTAATAAAAGACAGTTTACAAAACTATGCAAGGCATTGTAAAATTTTAGTTTGTCGATGCTAACGCAAAAACTGTGCCGTCGCTTTCGTGTCAACGAATGACAGCGGTGATACAAACAAATAATTGAATATAGCTTGCGGTCATGACAAAGGCCAGCAACGTTCATACGCGCCACAATCACTATTTATAGCTAATAAAAAAACACTCGATGATTCACTTCACGCCACGCGCGATCGCACCGACACTTTGAAAACTGCTGCATAGTGTTCTCCACTTTAAATTTCTCATCCACAGAGCAATTTCTATATCTCCTCACGATTCAGGTGCTGAGCTTCCCCAAGTAAACCTAGGGGTAATCAATCGCGTCATTCAAATATTATGGTGTCCCCGACGTTACTGTGTTAGGGCTTATTTTGCCTAGGAGCCGTCGTGCATGGAGCTGGCTTGAGCCTTGCGCGCGCTTTTGCGGGAAGGAATTGAACTAGTTCTTCTTTTCAGGGGAGAGGTCGACTCCTCCTTCGCTGTAGACGCTGCTTTCCTCTGCATAAAAGAGAAAAAAAAGCAAGACAAGACTAAAAAAGCGAAGACTCCCAGTTTACTTTGAAAAATACCATCAAATTTCCGACGCCAGTATCAGGAGAATACGGAACAATTTGTGTGTTTACCAGGAATAGGGAACCTTAAACAATAGACCGAAATGTCCCAGGACTATCGACTATTTTATGGTCGGAAAGGGTGAAAGTGGGAGGGAAAGTGGAAAGAGGGAGAGGGTAACCTCTCTGCGTTCTGAAGTCGGCAGCACTCTGAAACGCGGACAACAGGAAGGAGACAGCACCTGTGCTATCATAATGAACAGCCAACGTGTGCAGTCAGTATTGCATATGTGGTGTCTCCTTCGGATTGTCCACATTTGCGAGCGCTGCAGACTTTATAATGAACACCCAACTTGCCCATACAGCTGCCCTCTTCCCCGTATTATTTTAAAATAAGTGAACCTCCCTCCAGGGCTGTGTACAGCCTCGAGGGCTCGTGAAAATACAGAGAAAACCTAATATTCCTGCAGCCTTCGTACGCCCATGAACATACGCACTTACGTCCTCAGTGGTTGAGGCAGTGGCCGTTGTTTCGTGGTGTCCGTTCACTGCTCTATATTGAGAAGCCGGCTCCAGGCTTAGAAATGCGAACGCCTTGGCCATGGCTTTCGTGTGCCGTAAGATAGCGTCATGAATCTCTCGTCCTTCCTTGTTGGTGTCACATTTGAGTTCAGAGATAAGCCTTTCGCGTTCTTCAAGTAGCCGTTCAAGAGGTAGCCGCTGTTCGTGTTGCTCCTTCTCTTCCTTGAGAAGGCGGTTCTCCTCACGAAGAAGCTCTTTCAGACGTAGCAGTGTAGCATTGTTTCCAGGAACCGTCTCCGGGATTTCTGGTCTTGAAGAGCGGGCATCGAGGATCCTAGCGGGCCGGCAGTAGCCGTGGCATTTGACTCCACGATCATAGTCCTGGTCCTGATGATTGTATTGACACGGGGAATAACGGCCGCTGCGGCCACAAGGCTTTGAATTGAGCGAGTGGCGCTCTGTCGACTTTGATTTCAATCCGATACATTCCTTGGAGTTTTTGTGCGTGAACTTGGACGGCACCTTAGAACTGTGAACTTTACAACCAGTGTAACTTGACGTGGTAGACGCTTTCGATGCCTGCGAAGTGCTATAATTACTTCCGCCTGCCTTGGAGCTATTAGTTTCAGATGCTGGACCTTTAGCAGTGTCGTTAGCACCATAGCCAGGAAGGCCGCTACACGTCGCCTTGCTTTTTCCATGTTCGCTGGTGATCGCTGACTTCGCATCTGCCTTTCAATCGTTGTTGCTGATCTTCTTAGGCGTAGCAAGCTTCCTGCTTGTTATGGCATGAAAGTTAATGTTCCTTACATACGGCTTGCCTGCTCCTAAACGACTGCTCCGGATGATTTAGTTGGTGGGCTTGCTTCTACCGGTCGCCGCATCAGGGAGCTGGTGTCCGAAGAGCATTCGGCTTGGTCGTCCTACGGCGGAGATTGACTTCACCTGGTTCGCTCTTGCGCTCGCCATATACTGGAGATAAGAGACAACCCATGTGAAAATGGACGTTACTGAAGATATTCAATGCCATCACAAATGCACCCAATCGGTCGGTGACCTCCTTTATACGGTGGAACGTACAGCAGATCATCGGTATTTGCATATAACTGAGGTGTCTTAGCAGCACTGAATCCTGGAGCAGAATTACCTCTGTTGTCAGGGTTGCTTTCATACCGGCTAGACTGCGTCAGCGCTTCACTGATTACCGTCCTGTTATGAGCACAGTGAAAACAGGCAGACTCCGAAGGCCGTGCTTCGCTGATGTAGTGGTGAATATTGAATGCATAGCGCGCTCTTTTTTCATCGGTCTTACGCTTCGTCGCAAAAATTTTCACTCTGTTGCTGCGGTTGTATCAGTTTTTCGCATTCACATCCTGATCTTTAGTTCTGTGGGTGACTACTCCTAATGAGTAGACCTTGCATTACTCTGGCTGATTCTTGTTCACAGAAGTTGGTAGGGCTGATATACAGGCATCGATTTGCTCTAAGCCGACCTCGTCTTCCCAGCTGCCTAAGTTGCTTGCAGGAGCGCACCGCTCCTTGTAATGCATTTTAGAAGTTTTTCTATTCTTTTTCCGAGTGCCAATGTAGTGATGACATGATGATGTCCAAATGATGTCCTCCTGTATCTGTACCTGCATGATGAGTAGTCTACTCTTTCTGGAGACGATCGATGCGAAGAAACGCCTGTGGACTATGTCCAAGAACAGTAGATGTCTTCGCATTCGAGGTCATCGCAGTCTAACTTGGCTGGAGTGGCGGATCTCGTCGGCTGCGGACGCCTCGTGCCTGAAGCAGACCTTCGGGGATACAAGATGATGCCGCCAGTTTACGTGTACTTTTCGCTCGTTGGGCTGCTCGAGCTCGAAGCGGTCCTGCGACTCAGTTCGAGTCATGACGCGGTTTTGGTCGTTTTGTGAGCGGTGTCCAACTGTTTTGATCTGAGCAGTGAAGGAACGGGGTGTTCCAACCTGAGCGCTTCTGGCTTGGATCTTTGAGGCACTCTTTCTTCCACTGTTCTTCCTTCCGGCCCCGAACTTCCGACGCTACAGCTGCCTCTGTCTGAACGGTGGTATGGACAGCGGCCATGATATACATACCTGGCTGGTGGGTAGCATCCGTGGATGAGGTAAAGGCAACTGCGTTAAATGTCTGTCCTCGTCTGGTTTTAGAGCGGAAGGCTGCGACGGCAGGGGACCAACTTCACCAGTCGTAATGCTGGTTTCTTCATGCACAGCTGCTGGCATAGCGGAGGGCGGCTCACCAGCTGGAACTGGAGTCAACGGCAACGTACTGGTTGGCGCGGTGGTCCCAAGCACGGAAGCCACAGTGACCCCGTAGTCTGCGGCATCCGAAGCACGGCCAGCCGACGGCTTCCTTTTGGAGCGCGACTTCCTGCGGCGTCGACGCTTTTTCTTGTGGTCATTGGCCTCCTCTCCTTCGCTTTCGCCAGAGAAAGGAATCGCTTCAGCCGCCAGGTTCATTCGGGACGTGGTTTCTAATGATTGCGTGACAGTGGTACTTGGCACGATAACACGGCCAGCCTTGGAGCTGCCACAGGCTTTGATGATGATGCTGCTGGTGTCCTCAGGATTAATGGCACACACCCACGGTGTGGGATGGGCCAGGGTGCAAAGAATAGCGAGTTTTTAAAATTGTCTTCACCCTTCTTTTCCTTCTACCACCGCCTTCCTAGCTCGCGTCATTCGGCCAATTTAAGTTTAAGCGTTGAAAGTGAGAGCATGAAGGGACAGTAAGAAAGCAGCTTTGGTGAAGTAGCAAAGCTCACTTCTAAGATATTCTAGGTGTAATGCAGAAAGAAGGAATGAACACGTGCAGGAGATGGTAATACACTGAAATGGAATGCAGCGCCCTACAAAATTCGATGTTTATCGTCATCATCCCGTCTACGCCCGTCAAACAAGCCAGAAAGAAACTTATCTAAGCTTAACCGCTTTCTTTAAAGAACCCTAGTTGGCCGAAATTTCCGGAGCCCTTCCCTACTTCGTCTCTCATAGCCTGAGTCGCTTTGGAACATTAAACCCGCATTAACCATAAACGATGGACTGCGAGTAGTTGCTACACTTCATATGATCTCGTTCTCCCTCCCGCAACCCATGTAAATTGCTTCATTATTCTGCTAGGATACCCTCACTTGATAGGCAGGCGGTCCCAAAGGAGTTGACATAGGAATAGCGATGCCTTCTCCAACGCCACCACGGAAAACAGAAGAGCCACCGCAAAGTATGGTGCCATCTTGTTCTGTTTGAGTAAAAAACAAGAATAAAATCAGCTTACAACGATAATGAAGGATAGCTTAATCTTAGGGATTAGCAGCAGATGTAGCAGCTTTACAATTGATAGCGATCGAAAGGAAGCAGCTTCGAACAGAAACAAGTCGAAAGTAAACACCGTATCTACCCTTCCCTGAAGCGCCAGCGACTGTTGCGAGTCGTGGTAGCAGCATCCCACCGCTGGCAACCAGTTATTACGAGTCGTGGTAGCAGCATCCCACCTCTGCCACCAGTTGTTGCGGCTCAGGTAGCATGGTCGAGTCAGAGAGGGGATGAGGGAGGTCGGAGACGAGGTTAAGGGAAAGACAAGAAGAACTTTATACAGGTAAATTTACATAATATACAAACAGCAACTGAGAGAACGTGTCAGTCAGAGAGTCTCGAAAACAAGGAACTTGATGACGGGAAGCTACATGACGATGAGCTCGATGGTCAGGAGCTACTCGGCCGTACTCGGCGCCCAGTTTTATAGCCTTTCCTTTCCCTGGACTCCCTAGATGGGGGCAGGGCTGGTCGAGGAAGGAGTGTCCTGAAAGTCCATTGAGGCACACATCACACACCTTTTCATTAAAGAACACGCCCCCGACACGTGTGGGGAGAGAGAGAAGGATGCCACCTGCGTCGCGCAGACGATGGAATGTTCTCGAACAGCGTTCCCGCGCTCTTCCATGTGGTCGCACGTGCAGGGTCGCACGTGTGGTTGCACTCGCAAGTCCGCGCGGTGTAAAGGAAACGGTCGCTGACCACTTCTTCCTGGAAGACGGATGCTGCTGTTAAACTTGATGACTGGAACCGGCTGACACCCGGGCCCCTTGGAATGTCTACTACTGCCGACCGTGGCAGCTAACTTCTTTCTGTATTGGAGGGTGCACTGCAGAGCTGGCTGGCTAGTTGCGGGGTGGATGACGCTTCCGTGGCTAATTCAGGCGTTGACCCCGCGTGCCTTTCGTGACTCATCGGCATTCCGCTGCAACCGCGCCGATTTTTCCTCACGACGAAGGCGAAACGTAACCCGACCATATTGTCACGGGCTAGAAGAAGAAGCGAGCAGTGCCGTGAGCAGGCGCGCTCCCAGTAAGGCAGCAGCCATTGAAGCCATCACCATCCGTCATGCCTTTATTTATTTTTAGGTTTGCCGCCACGTAAATATTTGTTAATATTAATACATACTACCGGCCCTAAGCAGATTGCAGGAGTAGAAACGAGAAAAATACATCAGGATTTTGGCACTCATAACAAATATATAGGAATGGTTACGCGATGCTCATACGGAAAAGACCATATTGGGTGTAATCAGTACACTCTAAATCATAGAAAAATAAAACAGAGGCATATCACTGAATACATGTGAATGAAACCTGCTGGATGCAAGTATGTGAACTCCAAGGTCACAAGTATTGAAATTTCAAGCCCGCGATGACTGCACCTTCCTCAAGCTGCAAGTAGCCCTGTGCTCCAGAAAAATGTCCGTTCATCTCAACGATCAATGTAAAACATCTACTTTGTAAACGTATGCATCCCAATTATCGTTAAATTGAGATGAGACAAGCCTCTACAGGTCTCACACCTCTTATATATAGCTGAAGTGGCTTTTTACGAGTTCGAAAAATTGTAAACTGCCTCTCTCTGTTGCAGCGATATTGAATCTTGTCTTGTCACTTTAGCAGATGGCCCAAGCTTGACCAGCGTTTGCCAGCATAATTTTAACGCTTGATGAGTGATGACAACTCTAGGTCAATATAGACTGCTCTCTTGAATGGTATAGCCAATTCTGGCAAACAGTGGGTGAACTTTGTCTAACATGGCCGGTGATAGCCATGATTTCACGATGGCACAACCAACAATGTCAAAGAGCGGGAAAATTCTGGCTAACCTGGCCCCTGATAGCCAGAATTTTATGATAGCCCAGTCAGTACTGGGAAAGCGACGGACGACCAGGGCCATCATTGGATGCGGTAATGAGTGGTTAAGCCAATATCGCATACACATTGGGAACTCTGAGCTTTATTATGGCCATGCTTTGCCAAAGGTATTCTAACGTTGGCCCGCTCTTATGTGCTGCCTGGGTTACTAACTGCGCTGAATCGTGCACATCTAAACGAGGAAAGCTACGAATCAGAAGTGCGTCTGTTGCAGTCAATTATATTATTTAGATTTGTCCTGGCGCAAGCTGCCTTCGAGGATAATTTTTGGCTCTCGAGTCAAGAAATCGCGGTGCCACATTAGCAGTGCGGATCCCCGCCGAGAAAACTAGCGGTGTTCGCTTTATTATAGTTAACTTTATAAATATATCACACTTAGACTTCAGCGCAAATAGGCGAGGACAAAAAGAAAGGGAATGCGCAGACAAGCGCTGTGTTACAAGAAAAATGCAACAATGCAAGAAATATAAAGCATTAAGAAGCATTAAGTGTGAAATGATTGACTAAATGCTTCTCGCGCATGCCGGTTAAAGTTTTCTGCGCTGCGTGGTGAAGCCTGTTTCTTTTTTCTTTTTCATTTACGATCCAACAGAGCTGCGATAGGTGATAGAAAGGGGGGGGGGGGGCAGAAAAAGCATCTACTCCTTTCTCTCGAATTTTCTCAAGGTAAATTTCCCACAACGTTAGGACATTTCGAGGGAAAGCAGGAGTAGAGGTAGCCTTTCCTGCCCCTCTAGTGCCTATCGCAGCTGTGGGACCCTGAAAGAAGAAAAGCCAGCCCGAGGACATCATCATCATCAGATTCGTTCCTGTCCCATGTCTCAGATTCACAAGATCTGCGCCAGCGAACACGCGCTCTAATTCCTCCTTGTTCGCACCCTCTCCCCCGTAGTCTAACTCGGCAGGAGGAGGTATCAGTGCGCCGGATTCGGGCAGGAGCGGCCCTGACCCCATCTGTCCGTTATCGGTGGGGTGATAAATATCTGCCAGCAACTGACAGGTTCCCTCACTGTGGCGCTGCACCGGACATTTGTGATGTGCGGCGCCTGTTGTGGCCTTGCCCAGCAACGGCCCCTATTAGAAAACGGCTCCTCAGGGAGGTCGGCCTGTGGTGGAACCGCGACGGGGACTATGTGAAGTGGACTATGGACAATCACTTCACCAGCAGCCTATGCGAGTACCTCGCCGAAACTGGTCTACCCTCCTGCTTTTAACTTTCTGTAACCTACATTCCACTTCCCCTTTTCTCAACTTATGCCTCATGGCAGACTTCGCGAATAAAAAAAAAAGAAGAAAACAAACAGGCTGCACCTTGCGGCCCACAGAAAACACTTGGCGACATGCGCCGAAGGCGTTTACTCAATCCCTTGGTCCTGCCGCAAGGTACACATTGGCATCAATGAAAAGGTAAGGGAGCATAAGAGTGAATTATCAGACACATCTCTCAGGAATCTGCCGGTCGTGAGGAGCAAAACCGTAAAAAAGACAGGACAGAGGCAGGCGACAACACAAGGCATACCGGCAACTGAGCATTTATTGAAGAACAGCAGCGCTTTTATGGATCACTCGTGCGTGTAATCTGTAAACAACTGCAAAAGAAAATTATGCATGAGAAAACAATTTAATGGCAACCAATGATGAAAACAATCAGCACGTGCAAAGGGAAGGAGCCGAGCAAAGATGACACAACCATCTGCTCAAAAACCAAACAAAAACAACCTAGAGAGAGACAGACAGAACCGCTAATTCTTTCTGAAAAATGGACACAGATCGCGTGCTGACACATTTATCACGCTCCGACCTCAAGATGGCAACAACCTCGACAGTTTCTCTTTTCAACGGCCCTTCTCTTCGTCCGATCATCTTTGTGCAGTTCAGTTTAGGATAGCAGTCTTTAAAACTGGGACAGTGAATGGGCAGGCAAGTCCCAAGGTCCTCCGGGCCTACTCAAAGAACGCTCATGCTCTTGCAAGCGAATGTTTAAACATCTACCAGTTTGGCCGATATAAAATCGACCACACCTGAGAGGAATCTCGTACACCACCCCTGTTGCCCATGGGACATACATTTTCGAATGCCCCCTGCCATGCGCCATGGGAGTGGTGTACAGGATTCCCAACAGCTGTGGTCGAATTTGTATCGGCAAAACTGGTAGATGTTTAAACATTCGCTTGCAAGAGCATGCGCGTTCCTTGAGTAGGCCCTGAAGACCTTTTTGCCGGTGCCCTGAAGTCTTATTTGTCAAGACTGCTATCCTAAACTTAACTGCACACAGATTATCGGACGAAGAAAGGGGCAGTTGGAAAGAACACTGTCGAGGCTTTTGCCATCTTGAAGTCGGAGCCTGATAAGTATGTCACCATGCCGTCTGTGTCCCTTTTTCAGAAAGAATTAGCATTCCTGTCTGTGTCTCCCTAGGTTGTTTTTGTTTGACTTTTGACCAAGTGATTGTGTCATCCTTCCGCGGCTCCTTCCCTTTCCACGTGCTGATTGTTCTCGTCATGGTTGCCATTGAATTGTTCTCTCAAGCTGCATTTTCTTTTGCGATTGTTTGCAGATTACACGCGAGAGTGATCCATAAAAGCACTGCTGTTCTTCAATCAATCTTCAGTTGTCAGTACCACCTTGTGTTGTCGCCTGCCTCTGTCCTGCCATATTTTGCGGTTTACCTCATCACGGTGTCCTACCAACCGGCCTACAACCAGTTCCTTCCAAATCTGCCAGACTACTGCCGAAACTTTGACCCAAAAAGCCATGCCACCCGTGTTTGAAAAGGGGTCATTGCGTTAAAGAAGCACCGGAATATGCTGACACAATAAAATGGTGGAAGCTGCTGGATTTATGAGGCTCCAGGATGAATGTTAATGGCAAAAAATGATTGCCCTTTCTGAATCTGTCTGACCTGGCCTTCTTTTTGTAAACGTGTTGCGTGCCTTGAATTTCCTTTCAACTCCTTTCTTTGCGCTTTCATTTTATCCTTCATACTGGTTGTTGAATTTCATCTATTATCTCTCCCCCTCTCTTTTACTGTACCTCATCTCCCAACTTAAGCCCTGTTAATTGTTGGCTACGCCTTAGTTGGTGATGTGCATTTTTATTCTCCTTTTATCCTTCTAGCGCACTTCACCTTTGTGGCTCAATTCACGTTTGCTTACTCAATCACCATTTTGTTTCCCCCGCATGCTTTTTTTCGCCATTTCGCCTTTTTTCACTCTGCTTGGTCTGTGTTTGCGCGTAGGGTTTTAGTCCCAGTTTATCAGAGCAGTTCTTGAAAATTCTTTCGGTCAAACCAGTTCACCGTTTCACGTGTTGGCGGTCTTTTAAAAATGACTTACTTTTCTCTCGCCTTTTTCTGGTTTTATTCTTCCCTGTCCTATCCTCTGATTTTCTGTGTCTATTTTTTTTTACCACTCCTTGTCATATCACTACTTGTTGCCACGAGTGCATAAAATCGGCGTCTGTTGGCGCCCGTGTTCTGGGTATACCAGGTGTCCCAGCTAAATGTAACCAAGCTTTTAAAAAACATGAGGTGTCCTAGCCGTCTGAAACCAAATGAGGGTTGTTTAAAGTCGCGTGATCTAGTCTGCAGTATTTTTCTCGTTCTTCAAGGTTGAATAATTAGTTAAGCTTAATTAACTAACTTTTTAATTATTGACTTGAGGAACAAAGTGTCAATGGAAAAGTTGTAGATCGCTTTGAGCGACAGCTTACTGAGACATTTGCAGCAAAGTAATATTTACTTAAAGTAGTTGTTTTACTGGCCTTTAACCATGACCGGCAAAATAAGAAAAAGTTCCCACTTGACAACTGTGCCACTTCAACGTCCCAAGACGCGCCTTAAACAATAAAATCAATTTTTTTCTGCAGTCCTCTCCTCGATGAGACTTTGGGTGCACATTGGAGCAGAGAAGTGAGCGAGCAGCTGGTCACGTGACAACTTTCTCTTAAGGCCAATAAATGAAGCTACGTAAATCGTAACTTGACGGAAAGAGCACTACTAGCGGTTTTTCGAGGTGATCTAAAACTTTTGCATTGACACTTTCTACCTGAAGTTAATAATTAAAAAGTTAGCTAATTAAACTTCACTAATTAATTAACTTTGAAGAGCGAAAAAAATACTCAAGACTAGGCCACGCGACTATGAACAACCCTGATTTGGTTTCACTGGACTAGGACACTTCACCTTTTTTTAAAGTTTGGTTACATTTAGCTGGGACACCCGGTATATGCAGTGTTTCGGTGGTTTTGGAATAAAGTTGAAGTTCAGCACGTGTGCTAAGGTAGATGTACTATGGTAGCGTAGGCTGCATATATGCTCATACGTTCAAAACATGGCGGCTTATGGTGCGCAGCCAGCGCCATCTTAGAAATGCGTGGACAACTAAAAAGTGACGTCTTAATTAAAATCAAAACGCAGTGTCGAAGTCACGTGCTTTAGTGACGTCATATTCGTGACGTCAGCGTCACGTGCTGCTTGGTGGGAAAAATGAACTGCTGAACGCCGCGACGCTTCAGCGCGACACCCGACACAAGAACAAAGAAAGAAGACACGACGAGTGCCGACCACTAACGCTATTTTTAGGTAGTCAGTTCTCGTTGTTCCTTTTTCCTTCGTCCTCGCCTCAGGTGTCGCGCTGAATGTCAGCGTTGTTTGTCACTCGCATATCGTGCAACCTCACACCTCTTTTTTTGCGTACGGGGGCCCCATGGCCACAGACGATGCCCTTTTGGGGTAAAAGCGACAGAACCGCACCCAACCGAACGAAACTACACAGAAGCGTTGGCAAAAGGGAAAAGCGGAAACTGTACACGAACGATGCACACCAAGAACTCGAGCAACAAGCAACGAGGAAAAAGTATGGCTAGCAGAATAGAGTTTCAAACAAAAGCAAGCAGAATGGTCAGAAGATATGACAAGGGTATGACATCAGAGCACCGTCAATCGTGGCATCGTCCCACTGCCATTGCCGCTGCTCTGAGCGAACGCTGTCATAAAAATTTTTACAAAGCAAGCGCTATACTTTGTAACAAAATTCACACAACTAAAACATTTTAAAAAGTAATCACTGCAATTGCTTTTGAATGCTTTTGGAGGACAAATATGTCCTAATTATTTTCCTCTTCTAGTCGTGGCTGTCCACTCATTTCATTCTGGCGCTTTAGTTCCACTAATTTGATGTCGCTAGCACTTGGTTCTGGACCGCATTCGAGCTCCGGCTTCGCGACCTATTTCAATTGACCTTGAGTGTGCCGTCATCTTTTCTGTCCCCTGTCAGTGTGTCTAAGCACTGTCAACCACATTTGATCAGCACGAAACAACACGGCAGCTTGTCCTATTCAAGCTCAATGCATGCATACCAAAGCAGAGCCATGCCAAAAACATTGTACTTATAGTAAAAGCTTGCTTTACTGAGAGAATACCACAGGCGGGTCGCAAATTCTAAGCCTGCTACTGGTCGCTGACACAAATCGCACGCAACTTGGTGGCTTGCACGGCTTCCACGCAACTCTTTGTCCCTTGCAACTGAAAAAAAAGGTAGGGGCATGAGCGAGAGATATCAAATTTTATATCTTTGCGTTGTTTTAACAATTAAAGAAAAAACCGAGTTTTGTGTAAGCATAATTGTTCTTACAGTAAGCTTCTTTTAACATGAACTTGTTAAAGGGTCCCTGGAAAGCCATTTGTCAAGGTGAGAAAAAGCGCACGAGAGATCGGTATTCCATCTCTTGTCACCTCGCCTCAAAAATCGTTAAGCGAATTTCATCAACACCGAAGATATTGACGATTAAAAATGACGTTCCTCCTCTCCCCCACCTACTAGCCTCTACTCATACACGTGAGGCTCGCTCCGAAAAAAAAAGAAAAGACGGAGCGATGCTCCGCCCATGAATACGTCAAGCAATGCGCTCGGCTTATTTACTTCCGATGGTCGCAGCCATTTTCCCGCGCGTGAGTTTCGTCGTAGTTTCGTCGTTCAGCTGCTATCGCAGAGCCTCCTGTTCTTAAGGCGGGGACACATGTGCGAAAAGTGAGTGCGATTCACTGTGGCGCTGCGCTGCGAACGGCGTCGCAACGTCCGATTGCAGCTCGTCGCCTGTGTCCAACTTGCTAGATGTCAACGACGAGCCGCGCGCGGCAAACGCAACGACGGGAAGCGGGAGCCAATGCGAGCGTGGAGAGCAGCAGCGTCATCAAGACGTGTACAGTGCGCTCCTGAGTGTGGGCGGGGCCGAGCAGCGCCGTGCAGGTCTGCCAGCATTGGACCGGCCGCCGGCGAGTGAAAAACGCGCTAGTATTGTTTGTTCACGGTTATAGCAAGCACAGCGATAGATGCATGTCAAGAATGCATCATTTCTGACTATCGTTTGCCGATACCGAGTTGCTGGTAAAAGTGATGACTGCGATACAAGCGAATTTCAGCCCACAGCCGCCTTGGTGCTGCTGCTACTTGGTGCGGTTCGCCTGCCGTCTGTTAGCTCCATTGCTGAAGGCGTCGTAGAAATCGAACATATCTTCTGTTATGGGCGAGTTTACTGTACCCGAAAGGTATGAGGCCGGAACGATGAAGGAAGTGATTGATTTACTGGCCAGAATGTTAGAGTGTAAGATGGCCTGCCCAAGAGAGGCGCGTGCCGCTGGCGCGAGAGTCGAGCTGCATGCGGCACTACTTCGGCGTCATCTTCATCGGCGGCTGGTACTGCTCCTACCGCGTGAGGCCGCTGCTACTGCTACAGTAGGCCCCCCCCCCCCCCCCGCCAGTGAAGGCGTCCGGTGAAGCTGGGAGCCGGAACGAGACCTTCAGCTGCTGAGGGGTAGCAGGGAAAGATGGCGGAGGAGGGCAGGTGGGCGGTTTGGGCATAGAAACCACACGCGGAGGCCCTGTGGACTGGGCGTCTTCTGTGAAGGCTGGCTTCAAGCGGTCGATGGAAATGGTGTCAGTGCGCCCATGAAGGTCCACGATGAAAAACTTCGGTGTTCTTTCGAGTACACGGAAAGGGCCGTCGTAGGGGCGCTGAAGCGGCTTGCGGACAGTCTTGGCGAACAAAGACGTGGATGGAAGTCGCTAGTTCGGATGGAACGTATGAAGATGGCGGAGACTGGCGTCGGAGATTTGGCGCTCGGAGATGACGGAAAAAACGGCGGAGCTGCGTCACGTAATCAGTAGGGTCGGGACTTGTGGACGAATCGGTGGATTCGAAAAATTCACCAGGAAGACGCAGCGGCGAGCCGAAGACAAGTTCTGCCGGAGTGCAACGAAGGTCTTGTGTTAGTGTAGCACGGAGGCTGACCAGAAGCAGTGGTACGGATGCAGTCCAGTGGGTAGGGCCGAGTTGGGCTTTGAGGGATGTTTTCACGAACGATGGAAACGTTGGATCATGCCGTTGGCGATGAGATGGTAAGCAGTACTTCTGATTCGGGAAGTCCCAAGTAAATTCATCAGGTTATTAAAAAGGGAAGATTAGAACTGGGCGCTACGGTCGGTAGTGATGGTCGAGGGAACCCCGTACCGGGAGACCCAAGCGGCGACGAATGTCCTGGCGATGGTGTCACTGGTGGCGTCAGGCAGAGGGAACGCTTCGCGCCAGCGAGTAAACCGATCGATGCAAGTAAGGAGGCATGTGTGTCCAGCGGAAGGTTGCCAGGAACCCAAGATATCGATGTGGACGTTGTCGAAACGGGAGGACGGCGGAGGGAACGAGCCGAAAGGAGAGGTCGTGTGTCGCTGAGTTTTATACTGCTGGCAAGCCAGGCGGGCACGGGCCCAGGCTAGTGCGTCCTTGTTGATGCCGGGCCAGACGTAACGTTTTGTGAGAAGATGCTGGGTGGCGCGGATTCCGGGATGGGACAGGCCGTGAAGGGCGTCGAAGACAAGATGACGAAAGGCAGAGGGGACCAAAGGGCGCGGAGTGCCGGCCGAAGTGTCGCAGATGATGGGGACGGGGCACGAAGGGAGCAGAATTTCACGGAGAACCAGCGGGCCAGGGCCCTTGCGAAGGTCCATAATTTCCGAGTCATGTTGCTGTGCTGTGGCGAGGGCGGCAAAGTCGATGTTCGTTGATGGAGTAGCAGAGGCGAGAAAAGCCGTAACACGTGACAGAGCGTCCGCGAAGCATTGTCGAAACCCTGCACATGTCTGATGACGGTCGTGAATTCTACCACTTACGAAAGGTGACTAATTCCACGAGGCGACAATTTACCGCTCCCCGATTTGATGGCGAAAATGAGTGGTTTGTGGTCGATGACGGTGTTTAACTGCCGACCTTCTAGGAGGTGCTTGAAATGCCGCATGGACATGTACATGGCAAGAAGTTCACGGCTGAAAGTGCTGTAGCGGCTTTCGGCATCGGAAAACTTGCGGGAGAAAAACGAGAGGGGGCTCCAAGCACCATCCACGAGCTGGTGTAGCACGGCTCCAACGCCGGAGTCAGAGGCGTCGGTCATGAGGCGTAGGAGTGAATCAGGGCGCAGATGGGCAAGGAATGCGAGGTCTGATAGTTTCGCTTTGGAGGCCCGGAAAGAATCCAGAGCAGCTGAAGACCATGCCAGTTGTGCGGAGTTTGTTTTCTTGCCTTGAAGCATGTCGGTCAATGGTCTGAGGAGTGCAGCACAGTGAGGGATGAAACGGCGGTAAAAATTGATGAGGCCGAGAAATTCACGGAGCTGGCGGATTGCGGCAGGCTGTGGAAAATCTTGAAGGGCCTGGTCTTTTGATGGGAGAGGCCGGATGCCGGAGTGGTTCACACGGTGACCAAGGAAATCGAGCTTCGACTTGCCGAATTCACATTTGGCTCTGTTGATGATGAGGCAGTAATCACAGAGCCGTTGAAACAGCTGCCGGAGGTGTTGCAAGTACTGCTCCGGGTCGCGGCTGAATACGAGGAGGTCATCGACGTAGGCCGTGCAGAAAGATAGACCACGTGTAACTGTGTCAACGAAGCGTTGAAACGTCTGGCCATAGTTACGGAGGCCAAATGGCATGCGGACGTATTCGAAGAGGCCGAATGGTGTAATGATTGCAGTTTTAGGAACATCGGATGGTTCGACAGACATTTGGTGGTAGGCCTTGACGAGATCGATTTTAGAGAAAATTGTGCCGCCATGCAGTGCGGAGGTGAAATCGGCGATGTCAGGTAGGAGATAACGGTCAGGAATGGTGGCGTCATTCAGGGCGAGGCAATCGCCACAGGGCCGCCAGTCCCCTGGGCGATTTCTTTGGTACCATGTGTTGAGGTGGCGCCCATGGGCTAGATGAAGGTCGGGTAATGCCGAGCTCCAGAATGTGTTCGAACTCATTGCGGGCGATCTGTAAACGGTCTGAAGCAAGGCGACGGGCTCGAGCGTGTGTCGGCGGGCCAGTGGTCACAATGTGATGCGTGACCTGGTGTTTGACGGGCAGTAAAAAGTTGGAAGGACGGAGTAGAGAAGGGTATCATCCAGGAGGATCTCGTAGGTGGACTGGTGCGGGCTGGGTATACTGGCAAGCGGCTCTCGAAGACGGAGGCCCTGAACCAAGAGCTTCGTCACGGCGTCCACGAGACACTTGCTGTGCATGTTGACTAGCAGATTGTAGTGATGCAGGAAATCAGCTCCTAGGATTGGGTAGCGTACTTCTGCGACGAGGAAAACCCATCGGAACACACGTCGGAGGCCAAAATTGAGTGCAAGAGCATGTTCGCCGTACGTAGCGATTGGGGTGAGGCTTGCGGCTTGGAGCGATGGGCCAGTACGGCGAGAAGATGATGATGTAAAGCTGCAGGGCAGGACGCTCGCCTCGGCCCCGGTGTCGACGAGAAAACGGAGGGTCGGAAGGTCCACGCAGGACGGAAGAGATGATGGCGGCGTGGGAGGTTGCGAGACTGCGCAGAGAGATTTTGCTGAGTAGGAAACTTCCATGACGGAGTCCGTCAGCTCAGCAAGCTTCTCCAAGGACAAGCCCTGGGCGCGCACAAGCACCACGCGGACCGACGGCGGCAAGCGCTGAAGGAAAAACTCCCGCAGGAAAGCTTGGTCGAAGGTAGCAGCTTTGTCGCCCAGGACCTGCTGCAGCCGCCGCAGCAACTGGGTAGGTTTGCGGTCTCCCATTTCTTCGGAGGAGATGAGCTGCTGGAGGCGGCGATGTTCCGAGACCGCTGTTCCCTTGATGAGCTCAGCAGCCAACGTGTCGAACGGGGCCGAGGCTGGCGGAGTTATGAGGAGGTCGCGGACCTCGGCGGCAATCTCAGGTGGTAGCGCAGAGACAGCGCTGGAGGGTCCGTCACCAGGCATGGCGGAGGCATTGTCGTCGGCGTTGGCCATGGTGAGAGAGAGTGTTCCAGCGCACGTCCGGAGTCACCAGTTTGTTGCACCCGAAAGGTATGAGGCCGGCACGATGAAGGAAGTGATTGATTTACTGGCCGGAATGTTAGTGCAAGATGGCGTGCCCAAAAGAGGCGCGTGCCGCTGGCACGAGAGTCGAGCTGCAGTTGGTTGGTTGGTTGGTTGGCCTGAAATAAAATGGCACGTACCCAATACGGGCAGTGGCCAAGACACAGGCGGTGAACTGATGGAAAGAGGAGCATTTATAGAGGAAAAAGAATAGTGATAGGGTATAGGCTGTGATTATGGACGACGCAACGACAGGGACCCGTTAGCTGGGAGATCGAAGACGGGACGATGGCTTTTGTGCAAATTCGAGTGCAAAGCGTGTAATGGTACAATTTTGCACTGACTGAAAGAGAGCGAAAAAAGAATAACGAAATAAATTTTGAAAGTGAGAAAAATAACAATGAATAGAAATAATAATAATAATAGTAAAATAAGGAGAAAAAAAGTCCGAGAAAAAGTCAGGAGAAAATTTTGAACAGCACAGCGCACACTCCTGTTGCTTTGTCCAAGCGATGAAGCGCCATAGGAAAGAATAACCGCGGCGGACACAGGCAGACCGGGGTGGAACGGAATTTCTAATAGGCGCCTCCTCGAAGAAGAGAAGCGGCGGCAGAACAGCACGTAGTGATACACTGTCTCAGGCTCGGCACAAAATGGGCACACTGGAGAAACCACCAGACCAGATCTGTGGACGTAGAAATTTTTCCGAGGAACTCGGCATCGCAAACGCGTGAAAGAGACCCCCAGTCTGCGCGAGCACCAGTCTTTGCTACTCCAAGGATGCAGAAGATGCTGAAATTCCGGAGATGAAGTAAGGGCCGCGGCTGAAAATTCCTGAAATAATGTGAAACTGCGAAACCTCACCGCAGCTGTATATGCGCAGGTTGGCAGGACTGCAATTATTGGGCCGCAGAGAGAGGCCCTTGCTGATGAATCAGCAACCTCATTTAATTGAATGGCCATGCGCCTGGTACCCAAAGCAACCGCACCGAAGTTAGATGGGGCGGGATCAGGTGCTTAAAGAGGCGCAATACCCGAGTCTCAATGGGTGATTATAATGTAGTGCAGATAGTCATAACCATTACTTGGGAAACGGTAGGGTTTAATTTACGCAAGGCTAAAATTACTGCTAATAATTCGGCCAGATAAATTGGAGCGAAGTCAGGAAGATGGAGAGAAAAGGACCATCCCGATGTAGATGAAAAAATGCCCACACCTGCCTTTTCACGATCCTGCGAGGCATCGGTAGCAATGAGAATATGAGAAGGAAAGGACCTTAGGTGGTCCTGCAACAAACCGTGAAGGAGAGGAAAGGGCTGCAGCTTTGCATTCGACGGGAAAATGTCATCAAATTGAATCTTGACTGAAGGAGAGAAGTTGTACATTGGATGGAGATCTGTTAAATGAATGTTTAAGGGTTAAGGAGAGACTGCACGAAACATATCTGCGGAGTATGCAAACGAGACCAAGTGGCATTTAAAAAGAGTGTTGGTTGACTAAGAAATATTATACTGGAGATGTGAAGAGGTGATTCGCACAAGTTTAAAAAGGTTTGGACAGTTAAAAGGCGAAATCTAGGTAATCAAGACAGGAAGCCGGGACTTGAGCTCTGGAGAAGATAAAAAACGAGTGAGGCATAAGCATGCTGTTTCTCAGGGATCAAATCGCCAAACACGACAGTAATACCGGCTATGGGTTTTGTAGCTGTAGGAAAAGAAAATGACCAGAAGGGTTGGACAGGAGTTTAGGCTTTGTTCTCTTTTTCGCACTTCAAGAAAACATGTCTGTCTGCGCCTGTGTATAACTTGTTCAGGAGCGCTTGTGGGAAATATATGGAGATGGGACGTTAGAAACAGTTCGGATATGCAGCGGCAGAGAAAATTTTTATGTAGAATAGAGTAACTCGCAGGAGTCGATTGGTCGGGGCCTCCAGTACAGGGCTGCGCTGGCGGCAGCTGACTTACGGATTAGCAGGATGATCCAGACTTGCTGGCGAAACACCGCCGTGGTGCTTCTCAAGAAGCGGCCCCTTAGGAAGTGTCCGCAAAGTAGCGTATTAGGTTGAACGCAAACTAATTTTGGTCTGTCCTTGAGAGTGGATGGTGACTAAAAATTGTGATCCGGATTAGCAAAAAACATTTCTGCGTTTTCATCATACCAGGCTCATAAACGTATCGGGAACATGTCTTCGAAGTTTGGTAATGATCGACGCCCTAGAAATTTGGAAAACGAAGCATTTTCGGAGGAAGGTGACGCGCGAGTTGTCGCCAGAGATCCCTAAAATCTTCGTTTCTACCCGAAGCACCGTCGAAAGCAGGCATATAAAAGTTTCTTTTTATCCTTTCTAGCCTGTTAAGCGGTCTTGTGAAAGCCTGCAGAAGATACACATTAAAGTGTAAGCAAAAACAGCATACTTCTAGCCTTGCGAGCCGTAACTGGTATGAAAAAAATGACAGTTTTTGCTTAAATTTTATAAATGAGCGAAAGCAGAACTCCATGAACGATAACGACGACGATGAAGAAAGAGAATTTTCTGTTTTCGAAAGTTGACGTTGATGAAGACGATGAAGTTGATGAAGACGATGAAGTTGATGAAGACGATGTTGATGAAGACGAAGTTGATGAAGACGATGATGTGCAGTGCACAGCGCGAGAGAGTGTTGCAGTTCTACACGAGGCGTGTTCGGCTGTGGCTGCAGCCTAGTACTCAGCGCAGTAGCCAGCGAAGCTCTACGGTTCAACAGTGGTCAGCGAAGCTCATCTGTGAAGCTCATCGCCTTTGGATTGAAACCCCAATCATGGGTATTTTATTTATTTTATTTGTTCCTTTCACTTGGCACAAACCCACAAGGATCTCAAGGTCTTCGCGAGCTCACAAACATCGCAAGATCTTGCTCGGAGTTTACCCGTCGAAATAGTGCTTTCGTACTAAAACGAAGCTAACTGAAATGATTGGCGGGAACACAGCCAGTGACCTCTGAAGTTGAATTTTTAGCCTTTTCTTCTCAATTGCGCGTTTAATAATTCTGCAATCACCGCTTCTTTTTACCGTCTAGCTTCCTTTCGCCGGTTTCCAAGAACGAACAAAACTGCTTCAAAGTTCAAAAAACAAAAACAAAAGCAAGTCACATGATGTGCAACGAAGTGCCACTAAAGACAAGAATATCGACGAAGTGCTACCTATGCCGGAAGGGCTTTTACTTAAGAAAAACATCTCTTCAAACAGAAGTACTGCTGCTGAAATCATTGAAGTCATTTATCTGTTTCCACGTTTGGAAAAAATCGCGGATTTAGGAAAACTATCGATTTAATACTGCAAATAAAAAATAATTCTAGAGGCCCGTGTACTGTGCGATGTCAGTGCACGTTAAAGAACCCCAGGTGGTCGAAATTTCCGGAGCCCTCCACTACGGCGTCTCTCATAGCCTTGGTCGCTTTGGGACGTTAAACCCCATAAACCAAACCAAACCAAACCTTTGAAGGCACTTTCCGGACCGATCTTTCGTAGGGGTCAAGACAACGTAGTTATCGTGCTCAGTTCCTAGGGGGTTTAGGTTAAGCTCCTTTCGTTCTCCTCCTCCTCCTCCTGGTAAAAAAGTCAAATTTTTTAATAGCGGTGACAGCAAAAAACTAAAAAATGCAGTTAATGTTTGTGATATTTAGAGAGAGAGTGAGGGTGAATAAACTGTCATTGCAGAAAAGGAGACCGGAGCGGGTTGTGGTGGTGTCCTGAGTACAGGACTCCAGAAGCTGCCGCTGACGCTTTGGCGAGAGCGACTAGCGCTTCCTGGTCACTGCTCCAGTGCCGCGCTGGGAGGCTTTAAAGGGGTGCTCATGGGAAATTGAAGTTGGCTTGTATTGATAGAATACGAGCTTTTAAGCACAAAAAGACCACTCTTACTGAAAACAAAGCTCTTTTAAGGTAGAAAAGCGCAAGAACTAGATTACAGGTAACGCCGCCGCAGGTCGATCTCGCAAGTACAAGCGCGATGACGAAATAAATACCCGAAAAATGCAACAGATCTCTGCGGTTGACAAACGCGTTTTTCAGCCACGTTTGTATGAAAGTTACGCGTGTGGATATTGAAGTATATAAGCTCTGTTTTTTAAAGGGTAACGCACTTTTTTCACACTAGGAAGACGGAAAAACCATAACCTCAATGTAGGAAGCCAAAGAAAACCTATTCTTGGCGGTCCAACAGGCGGCCAACTGAGTTTAGGTATGTTTCGATGCTTCGTTTCTAGGCGGTTTGTGTGCCCGCGTAGTTTCGTTTTTGACGTGCTTATCGAGTTAATAGTGCGGGGCAGCAGAGGAACTCCAAGTGGCCCTCGGATGCAGCTCATGTCGCGGCACACACATGCGACGAGGAAATCTTCTTTGGCTATCTTATGCTGCACGAGCCTCCACGTTCTCAAACGCACCGCTCGGCGTGCTCGCTTCGTTAACGAACCGAGACGCTGGGATGCAAAACCAGGCGTACGAGGACTACTAACACAGAACTTTAATATGTCCCTACGTACCAGTCTCTACTCATCAGTCATGACGGTAACAGCTGCCGCACCAGTAGCTTGACTTGCTGGCGACGCTGGCGACTCCTCGGAGCTCGGAATGTCCTGCCAGACCTCCTTAGCCCTCAAACAGACCAACTTAGCCCTCAGAAGCATCGCACGCTGTGTGGGGCTGAGGTCGCTGAAGTGCACGTCGCATTTCTTTACGAGAACTTCGTTGTCGGGAAAGGGAACAGGATCAATTGCAACGCTAGTGCAAACGTAAACGAACAGATGGCTGATAGATGCCTTCAAAGCCCGGCCGGCGGTAGCCTGCATTTCAGCTGCTGATAGGCTACACCTCTCGCAGCCATCAATGACAGAGTGCTCGTTTACGTAACTTTTCGGCTATTTCGTTATCAGCGAGTCCTGATTTGAAATCGGAGGTGAGAAAAACATTTTCAGCATCGAGTCCAAATCTCATAGCAATAAATTCATCTTTTGCCACTGCAGAAGCGACGAAAAGCCCAGAAATGCCGAACTACTGTAATTTGGTACAAAAAATATTTATGGTTGTCCTCAGTGTCTTAAGTGGTTCGAGTTAGTTCTGCATGTCCAACTAAGGAGTGTAATAGGGTAATTTTACCGCACCAGGGAGATATATCTGCGTATAATGATGGGTGAATGCGGTGTAGGTGGTGAAGATAGGGGAAAGTGAGTGTTCGGATGAGTCCAGATCCTTCAGAGTTTACCAAAAAAAGCTACTTATGTCGCGGGGGTAGACACGATGATTTAGGCGGAGGGACTCTAGGTGGGTCGAAAAACGGTTTGAGAGAGGATAGAGTCGGTGTACCCTGACAAGTAGGCATATTCTCGAGCTATGGCGTCGGCCTTTATTTACCATCGAGACCTGCATGCCCTGGGGCCTAGGTGGTGGGTGATTATGTCGGAGATGGCTGCCCAGAACGCGGAGAGGCGTGCGCTGGACAGGACCACTTGTGTAAGTTCTGCAGCCGGCTTGGGAGTCTGTATAAATGCGGGAGCTGCGGTCTTGGGTGTCGCTTATTTTGGTGGTGATGGTTATAGCGATGCCTTCTGCGGCCGCCGACTCCGGTGCTGTGAGGGACACTCCAAGATAGGGGGTGTTGGTGTGATTGACAGCAGCGCAGGCATATCTGTGGGGCTGTGCATACGAAGCCACACCCACACGACCATTGTATCTTGACCGTATCGCCTACGGAGGCTGCCAAGACGGGACTGCTGACTGGGGGACTGGGTCTCGTGGTTCATGTGACCGGGGACAGGGTCCGTTTGGGAGCGGACATTAATGGGAGAATCCCAGTCAGGGCCAAGGTCTTGGTGGCTTGAGGGTCGCCTATTCTTGAGATGACCCTATTCGCCGAGCTGGTGAGGAGACGAATGCGTTGGAAGTTTAAAACAGCACCTTGGATTTCCGAAAACCTGTTGTGAATCCGTAGAGCGAGTAGTCTAGTAGTACGTACAAATGGAGAGGCTGAGAGCTGTCTTCAAGAGGGTACGGATACGGATATCAATGCTACTCTTGACGGTGCGATCAAAATTGCGGTAAGGGAGGTCACATTGAATTCGACTGATATCCAGGGATGTGAAGAGGCGGATAATGTCGTCTTCGCGTGCCCTTGTGCCGTCGTACCATAGGGCGATATTGAGCCCAGACGTACTTGAAGTGGCAGTGATGTGGGTGGGCTTGCCATAATGTTGGACACAGATGCCAAACACTTAGATGTCTGATTTTTCCTCAACACGGTGGTCGTGAATATGGAGCATGATTGCGCCAGGGGGATGATAGCGGAGACCATGAATATGGATGATGTCCGATTTGCGCGGTGCACGCTGCATACAGCTGATCTGGACAGAATGTCTGACAGCAGTGACGGCTGTTTGTAGGAGTTGCTCTTTGGACGCGAGGGATCCTCGGGTTGACCAGATGGTAATGTCATCCGCATAGATGGCATATCCGATGGTGCAGAGTATGGACAGCCTGAGGGTGAGAGTGGCCATGGCTATGCTTAATAGGAGTGGTTATAGGACTGAACTTTGTGGAGTGCGCTTATGAGCTTTTGGGAGAGGAGATAATCGGGTAGATCCGATGGCATTCGTAGCTATCGGGCGGCGAGAATGACCGAGATAAGCTGGAACTTGGGACAGCTGCAGCGATTGAGACTTTCTAGGATTTCGGAGTGGTAAAGCTTGTTAAAGGCGCTCATAATATCGAGCCTGAGAAGAAGGTGTCTCCACCGAAGGGCATCCCTGTGAGGACTTCATATTGGAGGAGTAGGAAGCGGCATTAATATAATATGCTCCCATCATCGTTTTCAAAGGCAGTTATGTGTCACTCATACAGGAAAAAAAAAATGAAAAAAGTTTTTGAAGTGATAGCTATATTAATTTCACACACTCACTAGCCCATTCTGATGATAAGTTTTTCAGCGCTCAAGAACAGTATTAAATATTTGGCTATATTTTGTGACGTAACAATAAAGCACCCCGAAAAATTGAATAAAAATCAGCGCAGCGGCTCAAAAGTAACGCTCGGGAGCGCATCTTTTCTTAAGGAAGGTGAGTTTCTTGACGAAGGGAACGCATGGTTCATGGAAAATACTCTCTGAGCAGCTGTGAAGTTGGAATTAAATGATTTCGGAAGTTGGTGACGCTATGGGGAGTACCGATGCTAAGGTGCTCTCCATAGGCAGGTAGATGACGATGCGCATCAGTTCTCATGCGCATCAAGTCCTGTTCTCCTGCGCATCAAGTCCCATCAAGTCATGTCGATGCGCATCAAGTCCTGTTTGGCAAGAAGAGGAGGAGTCTTTCTTTCCGTACGTAGCAATAATTCCTCCGTTCACTACTGTTTTCACAACCGTTCACAATTACTTAGAGCAGTACAGTAACAATGGTCACATTGAGGTTCAGGACATTTTTGAAAGACTGATCGGGCGAGTATGTATTTCAGATGCAGAAGCACCTTAGAATGCGTGCTGAGAAAATATACAACGCATGGTTGCTTCGTGGGACTATTTAAAAGACGTCTGTGAACCGTACTCCTTTGCCTGACTTCCACTGACATGTGGCGACCGCGTTTTCGAAAGATTGCCTAGTGCAGGTATTCATGTAGCAACCGACGCCTTCAAATTGTTTTCCGCGGTATCTATAATATAAAAGGGATTCGTGACCGAACAAGCAGTTGACTACGGGTATAAACGGCCAATTTAAGCGGTTCTGAAGAAGAATCTAAGACACGTGCACTGAAAAAAAAAGTGTTTTTATCCACGCCTTCTTTTAATGGCATTGTAAGCTAGTTGGCCGAAATGTTATTCCGGTGTGCCCAGCTCTGCTTCATATCCTGCGCTGAGGCAGTGGCTGGACGCATGCGCGAATCACGTTGAAGGATGCTCCATCGAGAGAAAGAAGACAGAATTAGCAAGGCGGCCAAAGCGAACGGCGAAAAGCTCTCTTCGTAAGAATGGGTGCGACATGAAGTGCTTCTTTGATGAAGCAAAAACGAAATGCACCTTCGCTCTTCTTAAGATGATTAGTCAGCCGCGCCTCTCTAATGTGTTCGCCTTCTGGATAGAGATAGAAACCACTCAGGAATTCGTTGCATTGGGCTGGATCTGAACTGTAAGCGTCAGGTGCTTTCTTTTACGGGAGGAGCTGGCATATTGCCATATTGACACGTGAAGCAGGTCGCAAATTGAGCGCGTGATTGAAAGCAGTTTCGAAACATTGTCATGAGCAATTCACCTAACTGTTTTGTGTTTGTCTTTCGGCTAAATGGGCAAAACGTTACCGGCATAAAGAGAAGCTGTCGTGCGAAGAAACCATCGGTCCATGACGCAGGCTGTAGACGGAGGCAGTTGAACTCATTTGTTTTGCTTGCTTGCCTACCGAGGTAACAGGCACAGTAATACAGGCTTCAATGCTCCTGAAGTGAGTGTAGATCACGTCTCAGGAGGTTCCGGACGCCATTTTAACAGCTTGTGTCGTAATGCTCTTTTGTATGCTGCACTATTCATTTGCGTGATAACCTCGCCGAGGTGGCTTGGTGGTTATGCCATAGAGAAAGAACGAATAAGAGAGGACACTCCCATAGACCCCAGCGGCCCGATCGATTGTAGCGCACCTAGCGGTTGGTGAGAGCAACAGGCCTAAACTTCCTTTTTCGGTTTCACTGGCGCGAATTTCGAATTGCTTACGCGCCACCCAATCGATCCTTGCGCACCAAGCGGTTGGTGAAAGGAACTGGCACTCACTTCTTGTTTCGGTTTCACTGGCGCAAATTTCGAATTGCTTGCGCGTTACCTACGTTTGGCTGTGGCCGGAGGCGGACAGAATGCCGCGCTTAATCCCTTGTGCCAATTGCGTCGCACCGAAATTTTTTGAGCGTAAGTTGTACAGGCAATAAAACTATAAAACAAGCAGCTTTGGATTCTTAAATCAACAAGAGCTCTTTCTGTCTGGCGGGCTTGTCTCCTGTTCGGAGCAAGTGGTAGTTCAACATGCAGTATTTAATAAACAGACGGGGTGTCGAGGAAACTGTTTATTCCAGGCCAATAAAGAAAATGAGCACATAAAGGATGCACACAAACCGAGGAAAGTATGGTATAGAAAAGTTAGATAGAAATATAACCCCGTCTGAAAGTCTCTGAAAGTATTAACAGAGAAGACAAAAGACAGGTAGTCACAGTAGACACTAGGCACGGCCAGCTTTGTGAACTTCGTGTGGCCACGGTGCATGAAATCTTTTGCAGTGAAATGATCACTGCAAACCCTGTATGTGGCATACAGTAGGTGGGCCGGCTTTCTCAGAAGGTCGTTTCATCCAGTGTGCTGCACCCATGCTGTCATCCTGCAATGGCGATTATATACATAGCGTAAGCGTAAATGCCTGAAAAATATTCTTACACTTGGTACCACAAGATGTTTGTACCAGAGGCAGTTAATATAGTCACACTTTAAAGAATAAAAATTGTTGGGTCCGCAGGAAGCTTATGACAGGCACTGACCATAAAGCATGCTTGCTTGAGGGGGTATTGAACTAACACCTACGCCTATTGAAATAATACGTATCAGACAAAGCCAAAAGTTGAAAGCCCGCTTACATATCCTTTCTTGCGGTTTTTTTACGGCTTATCTAAAATAAAAAGGATATTTAGTCGCTCCGCCACTGCAATCATTCCGAAATAATGACTACGATATATACTAACCCGTAGTGGTAATAATTTACAATACTTTAAACTCAAATGAACAAGCCGTTTTGCCCAAGCTTTCCTATTATGAAGCTAGCGCTATAAATGTGAATAAAGGATTTTTCTTTTCACTCTTACTGCACAAATAGTAAGCGTAAAGAAATTAAAACATAAGAAAACTGAACGCACCTGCTGTCCCATGGTATACGGAAGAAACTAGTCCCTGGCTTCTTGTGCGTTCTGCCATTGTTCTGGTACCACGACACAGAGCAGTAGCTGCCGTAGGAAGGGCTGCCGGACGGCATCGCAGCGTGTTCTGAAGGATGTTAATGCATGCATGTGTTAATCTCAATAATCAAAACAATACAGCAAGTCATAACTACGCTAAAAATTGTTTTCAATGTAACAGCAAATCGCGCCACAATACAATATCGCTGCCACACAAATACACGCAGTACATTTTCAGTCTACATAGTAGTTGAACGCAGGCGCAATTAACATATACCCGGTTGATTGATTGTAAAACATTTTACTCGCCGGAAAGAGCTTGGTAAGAGGTCGCGTTAAGTGGTCGAGAGTACGCAGCCCTCGACGACTTTGTCAGCCCACTCCACCGCCAAAACTTGCGTTCTGGGGTTAGAGCTAGCCAGCACGGTCTCCCACCGCTCGAGAGAAGGAGCAGTAACTAGATCACCCGGAGGTGGCTCTATTTTGCAATCCCAGAGGATGTGATCGTAGATGGCTCGTTGGCCACAGTGTTTACAATTTGGGTTGTAAAGATCTGGATAAATGTGCGCGAGGAGTGATGGGGTGCGTATCGATCTCGTCTGTAGACGACGCCACGTAACCTCTTGTTCTTTAGTCAGGCTTTTGTCCGGTGGTGGGAAAATTTTCCTCTCTAGTTTAAAATGGTTGGTGATATCA
Organism: Amblyomma mixtum; assembly: GCF_055824585.1. Classification (NCBI taxonomy): domain Eukaryota; kingdom Metazoa; phylum Arthropoda; class Arachnida; order Ixodida; family Ixodidae; genus Amblyomma; species Amblyomma mixtum. The sequence continues at coordinate 63,474,729 of NC_143018.1, forward strand.
TGATGTGTGATCATGAAGTCCTTCGTGAAATTCAGGGTACGAGCCCTTTCAGGATTTGAAATACGCGCCACGCCGCGCCTGCGCAAGGATACGAGAATACGGCATGCAATGCGCAATGCGCATCACTACCGGCAAAACAATACATCCGCATTTCGCACAGTAATAAGGCCCGAGGTTTCAAGACTGCGCAGCAATTTGGCCTGAAACTGCACCACGCAATGAGTATGCTGTGTTCATTCGGGCTCTGGGCAACCGACTCCGAAAGTCCAAAACTCCAAAACTCCAAAAATCCAAAACTCCAAACATCAAAAACTCAAAAACTCCAAAAATCTAAAACACCAAAACTCTAATGCTCCAAAAAACCAATACTCCAAAAATCCAAAACTCCGAAAATCGAAAAGTTAAAGACTCCAAAACTCCAAAAATCCGAAACTAACATTTCAAAACTCCAAAACTCTAAAAGTCTAAAACTCCAAAACTCCAACACCCCGAAACTCCAAAACTACAAAATTCTTAAACTCCAAGACCCCGAATCTCCAAAACGCCGAAACTCCAAATCACCGAAACTCCAAAACTCCAAAAATCCGAAACTGAAAATCCAGAACTCCAAAACTCTAAAGCTCTAAAACTCCAAGAGTCCAATAATCCGAAACTCCGAAAGTCCAAACTCCAAAAATCCAAAACTCCGAAAATCCAAAACTACAAAAATCCAAAACTTGAAAACTCCAAAACTGCAAAAATGCGAAACGCCGAAATTGGAAACTTCACAACTCCGTATCTCCAAAACTGCGAAACTCCCAAACTGAAAAATTCCGGAACTCCAACACTCCGAAACTCGGAAACTCCAAAACTCCGAACCTCTCCGAACCCATGCCTCCCTGCTACCACTCCCTGACTTTTGTAAACAAACCAACCACACAGCCACCGCGCGTCTTACGCCGTATGTTAACAGCTGTTTTCAAGCATAATTTCTGTAGGAAATGTGTCTCACCTGCTGTCCAACACGAGAAAAGTCGCTTCTGCAGCACAGCAACACCGACGCAGTCGACGCCCACAATCACGTGCAAATGACAGTGAAGTCGACGGTCAAAAAAAAAAAAAAAAATCAAGAAAACTTCGCAACGTTTTTCAATAAATTGCCTCTTCATACATATGTTGAAACAGTGGCGTTGGAGCATAACATAATTATTTAGCAACATGAAGTTTGTGTGCTTTAATATAAGAGCATTTATTTTCGCGTTTGCGTCCTCTGGCGTTCGGTGAGTATACTAGACGCTTGCGTAGTCGTGACGTACTTCCTGAGGCCAGCTTCTTCCGAGTGTCCTCTCGTTTTTTCTTTCTCTATGGTTATGCTGTTTGAATGCTGACCCTAAAGACGTGGGTTGGACGCTGGCCACGGCGGTCACATTGCGGTCACAGCGGTCACATGTGGTAAGAAGTCTCGGAGGAGAGGGAAGGGCCGTAAACCGACGCTCAAGGCCTCTGCCTATTTTTTCTAAAGACTTGGCAAGTTCAGCCTATACCGGTGAACGGCACTGCCCACTCATCGTCGTCTTCTACGTAGCACAAATCCTAAATAGAGCGCGTTCCTGCCAGTAGCCCGTGACCGCGAGGCTGAGGGAACATGTAGAAGTGAGCTCCATCATCATTATTGTCCGTCTCTCTGTGGTTCGAACACGTGGTGACTCGATCTGCTCTGCGATCTCGGATCCACGTGGATTGCGGCTAAGTACCAGGTGCTGCTGCGCTATCTCTTGATTTTCTGCTTTGTTTCCTGCGTTCTTGCTTTCCAGGGTCGCTGAAAGCGTCAACATCGGGTGATGTCCACAAGTTCTCCTGGCCAGGGGAGCTCCCCCTTGTCGGCCTGTCTCTCCCATGATCACTTTCCACTTGACTGCTTCTTCCGTGATGGAGTAAGCAGCATCCAGGAAGCTTTCGTCCTCGGGGATGGGAGCTTCATCGCACTAGATTACCATGAGGCGGCACAGGCTGCTCTGAAATTCACCACCCCGCAGTGCATGAGGATCACTGATGGCCGGCAGTTCGGCAGTGGCGGAATTGTTTGCAGAATTCCAGACAAGGCACGTATGGCCGGCTTATCACGCGCGCCTCCTTCGCCAATTACCTGGTGAGCGCGTTTATACCTCCTCGCCTGGCGCGTTCAAAATGGTGAGTCCGCGGCGTAGACCCACTTCGGAACGGCTCTGAGACGCCAGAGAAACTTACTTTGAATCGCCATTCACCAGTGTAGTCGATAAGCAGACAGGACGAAAATGCCGACCGAGAATTAGATATAGCCACGTTTGCGAGGCCCACTTTACCAGCTGAAGGGAAGGTGTGGGCATTGATCTTTCGCGTTGATCAGTTCACATATCGGTCCCTAGAGTGCCATAATTTCTGGGTATTTTGCCATGGTGCCAATACCTGCAAATCAAGACCTGGTTACTGTGCGTGTGGAGAGAGCCACTAACCCGCACTTTGTTCTCCCCTAAAGGCTTGGCAAGTTCAGCCTGTGCCGGTGCCTTATGTTGTCTAACACATAACCGTCTCCCTACTTTTGAAGGAAAGAGATAACCTTTGCTAGACGCCGCTAATTTGGAATCCATAGCGCTTTAAAAGAGTAATTATAAGCGCCAGTAAGTCGGCGGGAGGTTCCCCGAAAGAAATGTTAGTCATACAAGAAGTGGCACCATCAGGGCCAGGGGCCGTGGCCAGTCCAATCCACCAATCCATTATGTCAAACGAAATCTGAGCCTCTGGCTGCTCCTCCAACAAGATGTCGAGATCACAGTGTGGAAGAATTGCTGTTGTCATTCTGCTGACCACTAAGGAAGCCACTCTTACTATTCAGAGCGGGCTGATGAAGTTCAAGCGCTGCACTTAGTTAACAAGTGCAGCTGTTCAAGACGTGAGACATTTGCAGCTGTAAAGAATAGGACATCTGGCTATTCAAGTTTGGCAGCGCGGCATACAACTGTTGTGGATTCCACCTTGTCGCAAGCGATAGGTGTGATGGTGGAAAACAATGACGAGTTTCATGAAGCGCATAGTAGAGAATTTATCTGCGCTCATCCCGCAGAGAATGGCATCTCAGGTGATCCAATTTGTTGGCAGTCTCCACTGCTGCTCTCTGTAATGCAGTGGCATCAGCATTCGTTGCACCTCCCCAGTCCTCTGTGCCCGCGGCTACCAATCCATTATGTCGAACGTAATCTGAGCCTCTCTCTAGTCCTCCAACAAGATGTCGAAATCACAGTGTGGCAGAAGTATCATCCCCAGGGTGCGTAGACATGGGTGCAAAGATGCAAACCCGAAAGCGCAGTATGTATCGATTAGGTGTTGCTGGTCTCACTCTGATGAGACAAAAAGAATCGTCCTAACTATATATTTAAAGGCAGTGTTTCGGAAGAGGCGATTGACACTGCGGTAGTGTCGAAAAATAGGGTCACTGACAGTGTTAGAGTGCAAGCTTTAACGGCGGCTCGGGCGTTCTTGTTGTTGTTGCGACTGAGAGAAGAATGAAAAGAAAACTGCACGGGCCTGCCTACTGGCTCGTGCCGAGCCACCACCGCTGCCACGTGCAGATAGTGGAGAGTTAAAATATCAGAGGAAAGAAAAAAACGAAATAAAAGACGTGCGTCGCAGCAACAAGTCGGCTGGCTGAAAAAACAGATAAGCGGCTGTAGCCGCGCTTCGTCACCGCCCCCCCCCTCCCCCGGCTTGTGCGTTCAATGCCCTTCTTGTATAGGCTCGCTCCACTTATGTCTGTTCTTTGCGCTAAAGTAGGCGTGCGCATACGCGCAGTGTTGGCTGTGCAGCTTCCTCCTCCTCGCGCTGGGCGCGCATTCTCATTGGTCAAAGGGCGGGAGTGGCTTCTAGGAGCATCTGGAACTTTCTGTCGTGCCGCCATCGCCGTCGTGCGAGTTAAGAGGTGGAGGGCATCTCTTAGCGCACGCAAGGCTACAGCCTTTTTGTCAACATCGCGTAGAAACGTCTCGGACAGTCTAGAACAATCGATGGCAATCGCCCCGCGCGCCGCGTCGGCGAGCGGTGGGACAAGGGGTAGCCACGCCCACAGGGCTAGTTGCTCTACAGGGATTCCTTTTCCCCTTTTTTACGACGTGCGCCGGCGAGAGCCGTTCGCACGGCAATGTTTTTTTTTCTGTTTCGTGCTAAGGAGGGGAGGCGCTTTCGCTTTTACCCTCTCCTGCTTACATCGGACAACGGCGACGGCGACGCCGCGAAACGCAGAAACGAGCCCCTAAAAGCTGCGCTCTAAAATGGGCTGTCTGAGTTGCCACAATGAGCCGGTGCTGCAGTCTGTGCAGGCAGGACACCTTAGTGTCGGGCATTACGCGAATAACCCTGTTTGTATTGCGACCTATAACGACGCTTGGAGTGTGTCAGGTAGTGCAGTGTATCCTGGTAAGTGGGCACTGTCGTTCCTGTGCATGGTCTGATAACTCTGCACAGTTTAGTTAAGTGCGAAGGCCCAAAGCATGTAATTTCATTTAATCGGCTGTAGATGCTGAGAAAAACACTACAAATTATGTATATCAGGATGTTATTAGTGTGCTTAATACAAGTTTGTGAACTGAAAAAAAATGGGATGCATAACACGATGGAGCCAACTCGCTGGGTTTAGAGCCGCTATAGCCGATGCAGGATCGCCTGAGGCAATGAATCGGCTGCACAATTTGGGTTTGCGGCTTTTTTCTCGTATAGCGCCCGCATTTGTGTTCAATTTACCAAAAAAAACTCAGACAAGAGACGGATGTGGGCAGCTTGTGGGTATGCCCGCTTTCTAGCACCGGCACGGCTAATCTGAGATCCTAAGAATTTTCGTGTGCATACCCATTTAGGCCACACGAGGCTTTTCTCGCACAAGGCCTGCATTTATGTAATATCTGCCCTCAAGTGCCATACAAAGGACCGATGTGGGAAGCATGTCAGCGCCTCCTTTTTCGAGCCCCGCCAAGGGCGATGTGGTAATTACAGCAATTTCGCGTTGGCAAAGTTCCTTCTGCCCTAAAGTACTCTACACGTGACTGATGTGCGCAGAATTTTGGCGCGCCTGTTTTCCATCTCGCCAGAGCGGATGTGGGACTTTCATCGGGTTCACGTCATCATCATCAGCCTGACTACGCCCACTGCAGGGGAAAGGCCTCTCCCATGTCTCTCCAAGTAACCCTGTCCTTCGCCAGCCGCGGCCACCATATTCCCGCAAATTTCTTAATCTCAACCGCCCACCCAATTTTCTGCCGCCCCCTGCTACGTTTGCCTTCTCTTGGAATCCACTCCGTTACCCTTAAGGACCAGCGGTTATCTTGCCTTCGCATTACATGCCCCGCCTAAGCCCACTTCTTCATCTTGATTTCAACTAGGATATCATTAACGCGTGTTTGTTCTCTCACCCACTCCGCCCGCTTCCGATCTCTTAACGTTACACCTATCAATTTTCTTTCCATAGCTCGCTGCGTTGTCCTTAACTTAAGCGGAACCCTCTTTGTTAGCCTCCATGTTTCTACCCCATAGGTGAGTACCGGCAAGATACACCTTTTGTATACTTTTCTCTTGAGGGATATTGGTAAAATGCCATTCATGATCTGAGATAACCTGCCATATGCGCTCCACCCCATTCTTATTCTTCTAGTTATTTCCCTCTCATGATCTGGATCAGCTGTCACTACCTGCCCTAAATAGACATATTCTCTTACTACTAGCAGCACCTGGCTACCAAATGCGAACTGCTGTTCCCTCGCCACACCGTTGAACATTACTTTGGTTTTCTGCATGTTAATTTTAGCCCCACCGTTCTGCTCTGCCTGTCTAATTCATTGATCATGCGTTGCAGTTCATGTCCTAAGTGACTTAGCAAGGCAATGCCATCAGCGAATCGAAAATTACTGAGGTATTTTCTATTAACTCTTATCCCCTACTGTTCCCATTTCAGGCCCCGGAATACCTCCTGTATACAGGCAGTGAATAGCATAGTAGAGATCGTGTCTCCCTGCCTGACACCTTTCCTTATTGGAATTTTATTGCTGACTTTATGGAGAACTGTGGTAGCTGTGCGATCGTTATAAATATCACAGGCAAACAGCGTACTCAAATTTTTGGTACTACCCCGCCTGTATTCAGTACGGTTGATTTAGGCGCCTGGGCACAGAAAAATTCATTTCAATGAGGTTGCTGATACCTTGTCAAAGGCACCTCTATAACGCCTGGTCATGACTACCCTACCGCGTTCCGCATATGTTACAGCGTGCAGGTTCCGCAGCTATCTGTTATTCAAAGAATTTGTAGCCCCAGCACCTACCTCCTGCCCCGACTTCCAGCATCTTGGAAGTCGGGACAGGCGACAGCGCAAACTTGAGGTTTCTTTCACGCGTCTACGTTGTCGAGCTCCTGAGCTAAGCTTCTACCCGTATAGGTCTGGTGGTCTCCCCACTGTGCCCTCTCTGCGCTGATCCCGAAACAATAAATCAGTTCTTGTTGCCTGCCGCCGCTTCTCCTCTTTACGGAGGCGACAGCTAGACGACCCGTTAGGACAGCTCTTTGTAAGCATGTCCTTTGTTGTTCTGTCTCGTTCTGCTTCTACCTTTGGGACGAGCAACAGGAATGTGCTTTCCGCCATTCATAGTTTTCTTTGAGACAAGAAATGGCTGCCCTGCTAAAATCTTTCCGAATTTCATCTCCTGGCTACTCTTCTTCGTAATTTCTCTTTAACAGAAATTTCTAAACGTTGCTGGTATGGCCACATTGCCAATTCAGTGCGCAGTCACACAGTTTCCGATCTGATCTGTTCTCAATTTATTTCGCCAGACCGGCATGCCTTCTTAATGGACACAGTTTCTGAGCCTCTTTCAGCCGCCCTTTGTGGCTTCTTGGCCAATCCCTTCCACTGGGCACGCTCCATTTTCCTGTTGAGTCAGCAACAACAGAATCCGTGCTTTGGCACTGATTCGAATGTAGTCAGCATTTTCTGTAGTTTTAAAAACAAGTTTATGACTATCAACAAGGCATAATCTGTGAACATATCGTAAAACTGCAATCTGCAACTTAGGTTCCAGACATGCCTTTTAGGATACATTCATTTAATCGTCAGCAGAAGGAACTGATAAGCGTGGGACATGCCCGTGTGCCCGGTGCTATCTCAATTTCAAGCAATTCTTTTGTTCAAAGACCTGCGGGGTGTCGTGTTGAGTAGCGTACGAAAAAGGGCATTTGCGTTGCTTTTTCAAACCGTTCGATTTCTTAGAGGCCACAGCCGAAGTTTAGCGGCGGTAAAACGCACCCCGTATCGGGATTTCGAATGGAAGCCAGGTGGATGTAATGGCTGCAGCGTTGATTCTTACACGCATTGTACAGTGCACATGACCCACAAAACCCTAGAGCCCATAAGCAGGAGCTCTTTTACCATACTATTTAAGAACCTCGCCTTGAAAAACCTCCCTATTCCTTGTGGTCACTTTTTTTTCATTTACATAATACTGCATACCTCATGTGGTCCAAGCAGGAAGGGCGGATAACGAGGCATATTTACAAACGCCATAAAGTTAGTACATGGACAAAATGTTTGACACATGACACAAATGATCCAATCAAGTTAAAGGAAAGCCATTGCACAATAATTTGCACATCAAAATTCGTTGCTAAGAGTCCTTTCAAAACTCTCACTTGAGACAACCTTTTCACGCAGTGCATCATGCCGCTCCCTCATTGTATCAGTGTTTAAAGTATCATTGTGTAAAAGAGTTTGTTGTCGTGAAATATGATGTTAGGGCATGGGTATGTTAGTGACGAGTTTTTGGTGTGGTTGAATGTGTAAAATAAGGCGAAGAAGAAATTCCAAACTTTCCATGGATGAGTGAATGAAGAAATATTAGTCGAACAATTTTGCGTCTAATATGAAGGAGTTTAATTTCGTTGCCGGCCATTAAAGCAGATGGAGAATCAGTTCTCTTGAATTTATTGCAAATGAATCGCATAGCCCGTCTCTGTACGTTTTCTAACTTTGCTATATTGCCTTCGGTGCACGGGTTCCAGACAATAGCCACATACTCAAGTTTGGGCCGAGTAAGAAAGTTATAGGCTAATAGGTTAACGTGGCTGGGTGCTCCTTTGAGCTTGCGTTTCAAAAGACAAAGTTTTTTTAATGCAGATGAACAGATCTAATCAACATGGTCGCTCGAAATAAATTGTGAATTTATTAAAAAACATAAATATTTGTGTTTCAAACTTCCAAAATAGTAGTGCCGCAAGCAGAGTAATTGAACTGGACAGGATGTTTCTCTCTCGTCATGCGCAAAAGCACTGTGTTATCAGAATTGAAGATCATTTTTTGATCTGTCACACCAGGCCACAATTTCGTGGAAAGCATCATTTAGTGTCACTTATTCAGCTACACGCGCTGCATGGGGTGGGGTGGAAGTAAGCAGCGTCCCCTTTGAAAGACGGTAGTGGCAGGTACTAGCGTGCATGGTATTGTTTTATATATGCTCTCGGCAACCGACAACAATGCATCTTACGCCAGGAGATTATACACTGGATTACTTTCTTCAGCCTAGTTTCTTTACTTAGATATCGTGTGTCATTTGGTGGACTGAGGTCGAGGTTGAGATTTATTTTCAGTCGATTAAGCAGAAGTTAAAAGAACGTCTTTCTGAGCAAGTTGGTAACTGTTCATCTTCGGTTACAGGCGCGAAAAAAGACAGAACAGAAGACAGAAAGACGGGACGAAGCGGCAATGACAACTGGTTTATTCGAAGAAAACATGCACAAATATATGCCGTCTTACATGCAAGGAATACTGCCATCTTCAAAGTTCATATGATAGCCAACGGGTGAAGAAATTGCTCTCAGCCTTATACAAAGATATGGATATGTTGCTGACGCACATGCTTGCTTTTTTTGCAACAAAAGAAAAACTTCGATTAGTTTCCTAGCTTTTTTGTCTTTGCTTTTTGACAGAATTCGTACACCAGAAAACATAGCCTTATGCCTAAACATATATAAACATATGCCTAAGCATATAAGGTCCTGCCCGTCACGCTCCTGTGAGCCATGTTTTTCTGGCGTACGAATTCTGTCAAAAAGCAAAGACACAACAGCTAGGGAACTGATCGAACCTTTTTTTATTGCAAAAAAAGGAAGCATGTGCGTCAGCGACACATCCATATCTTTCTACAAGGCTGAGAGCAATTTTTTCACCCGTTCGCTATCATATCAACTTTGAAGATGACAGTATTCCTTGCATGTAAGACGGCATACATTTGTGCATATTTTCTTCGAATAAATAAGTTGTGAGTGGCGCTTCGTCCCGTCTTTCTGTCTTGTGTTCTGTATTTTTTTCGCGCCTGCAACCAAAGATGAAGCAGAAGTTAAGTGGCTGATGAGCCAGCTATAGAAGTGGCAACTAAAAACTATTGCAGTTCGTCGTCAGTTCGTTCAAATTGCTATGTATTTCTTCCTTAAGCTTTTATTTTAATTGTGGAACTAGCATGCTTATGGATATTTGCGGCCGCATCTGTTTCACTGGTTTTGTTTGCACGTGCCTCCACAGTTATCAGCCATTTCGGTTTGTAACGGTACGAAGTTTGTTATACTGCCCATGGAAGTCGCAACACCCAACTTCTAAGTTTCGGGACACCCTGACCGGCGGGAATACATTCATGGGCTCTATGGTGACTTAAAACCACGCCCAAGAGGGCCGGTCCCACAATCAGCCTCCCTGAAATTAAGTTTTTCACAACCTCCATCAGTCTTTGTCAAAAATAACCAGGCTTCATGGTTTGCTTCTAGCTCGCACAGCGGAACCCGTACAGCTTTCCTGAAGCTGAAATGGTTTTTAAAGGTAAGGACTGGGGGACTTCTTACCTTCCAATAACTTTTAATCTCTAGGAAAGTCACAAGGGCTCCACTATACAAGCTAGAAGCCAACCATGCAGCCTGGCTACTTTTGACAAAGGCTGTACAGAGACTTAGAATTGGAGGGAGAAAAAAATTTCTTTGATGACCTTCGTTTTGGTGCTTTCAGAAAAACTTGGAAGTTTTTCTTGGAAGTTTAAGTTCACTCTACGAAAAACAAGTTATAAAGAAGGGCAAAAGAATGCTAGATTCTTTCGCATTTGTTTGTTATTAATTGTTTAATCTGCTTCCCATACCCTGCACTTACAAGCACAACCACGTTTAACTGTGCAGTTTCTGGTTGTAACAAAAAGTAGCCTAATTAAAGGTCGTGTATGATTTTGTTTTGTACAGTACACATTGATTTACAACGCAACTCACCGTTGGAAATCAATAGCCATGAAATGATGCAATAGAAATCCTTGATCCACAATTTGAATATTCAGACGACAGCAAGCACCCAGCCATCGATAACAGTGCCTACAGGCGATTATTAAACAAAGTTCGCGTTATCTTGTCAAACCTGTTCATTTAGCTGCGAAATGCGTAGTGGCTGAAATTAAGGAAAAAAAACTTTTCCGAAGCTCTTCGATAATTTGATAAAGCGCATGGTAGCATCAGGCAGCCTTTAATATAGATGGCGGGAGCCGGTATTTTAAAATATAACTATTTGACGGCTTCTGTTCAAAAAGGTACCTGGCTTAAATCCTATCTGAAAGGTACGTAAATCCCTGGTAAAAAAAAATGCAACACAATCACTTACGCTTATTTGATGCAGAGAGAGAGCAACGATAAGGAAAAACGATAGATAAATCCGGGAATTCTGAGTGGCAAGAGTATACATCGCTCGGGCCTTCACACTTACGTCAGTAAAGTGTCTTATGCACAGCTTTGTAGCAAATGGTACATGGGAAGCGATGAGCACAAATTCAGGAAAGTAAACTTCGATTCTCATGCAAGAGGAATACATTGAGGCGAAAGATTATTCAGCTTTTTTTTGGCATTGCGTTTTTTTAATCATGCCTGGTACGGAGCGCAAAAGAACGTCGTTTGACACACCTGTCTAGAACAAAACCAAAATTCAGGACTCTCTTTCCCTGTTTCTACAACACTGCTACACAGTTCCAACAGGACCACTGTGGTTATGGTTAAAGAATGCCGCGCGAAAAGACAAGGACAAAAGAAGAAGTGGGCAGGACCGGCGCCAGTCCTATCCACTTCTTTGTTAACAGCGCCAGTCGTGTCCACTTCTTCATTTGTCCTTGTCTTTCCGCTCTGCATTCTTTAACCATAATCACTGACCAACAAGCCCAAACCGCCACTTTAGTCCACTGTGGTTGTTCCGCATTTAATAATTTCTTTTTTCTGCCTCCCAGGCCTACTGAGAGCGACGTCGAAATGGACGGGATGATCTCTTTTACGGCCGTTCTGCTGCTTTTGCTAAGACCTGCGGCATCGGTCGACATCGACACCTCGGATGGAGGCTATAAGGAACTGTTGGTATCCATCAGCGAAAGAGTTACTCAGGACGAGACTATCATTGACAACATCAAGGTAAGCAGGGTCCCCCCTCCCTCCCGTCCTTTGTCATATTGGAGCGTTTCTTCACGGCGCATTGTTCTTGGCATAGGGCTAAAGAGCGATCAGAATAAGTGTAAAGGGAAACTAAAAGGCAGAACAAAAGGCAGAATGCACTCTCGTAGCGGCGTCGTGTGAAGGCAATGAAATGCACACCTCCTATTGCCTCCTATGTGTAATCACAAGGGCAATCTGCTGTGCCGTTTCCTAGAAGTGAGTGGGTGAAACGCGTTTAAATTTCCAATGGACGAATACAGCGTGATGATATCAACTGAAAGGAATCCCACGCAGTGTTTCTCAATTTCGGTATTTGAAGTTCGAGCTGTCCGGACCACGAACTTCAGACCATCGTGAGTCGAAGCAAGTGCTATGTCATCTGAAGTTACTGAGGATGCTGGCAGATAGTAGGGGCATGTTCCAGTCAATGCGCATAGTTAGTATCACGTGCTGACTTGTGGACAGAAATCCACCGTATTGACAGGATTCAAGAGAGATGTGTAAATGCAGATAGCTTGCATGAAGTGTAGTACCGCGTCGGCGACGCTGCGCTTGTTAGTCGAACCTTGGTTTTGAAAATTTTGCAGTTGACGATGAAGACGCGCTTGTCCGTCCCTTTAGTTCATGTTGCCAGCAATGCATTTCAACGCATTGCAATGCACGCCTTCTAACGTCTTCATACAGTGTTGACATTTTTCGCCCCCTCATTTTGCTTTAAGTATTCGCAGTATTCATCTAGGCATCAGCTATACACGTGTCACGCTGCATTTGTTGTCTTTATTTTTCGTCATTATCCTTGTTTCAAAACTGGCCATGCGGTAGTTGTTTTATATTCACGTAGAAACATAAATGTATTCACGACGTGCTCGGTGGGTCACCAACAGGAAAGCTGAGCAGTAAGAGCGAGCTATGTCATTTTTCTAAATGGAGTTGTGAGAAATGCTTGTGCTCAGTCCGAAGTAAAAAAAAAAGGAGAAGCCAGTCGGAGGGGCTTCGATTTGCTAAATCAGGGTGGAATAGCTTTCAATTTCGTAATCTATGGTCGTATTCTGATTCTTGCGACAATAATTACTCTTTGAATTAGGATAATGTAACTTTTGCTGCTCTGGCACCTGTTGTGCGACTCACTCGGTATTTTCATAGTACGAGTCTGGGCACGTTTACTGATGCGTAAACACCAGATGGGTTTTTTTCTCGAAAATACTGAGCAAAATGTGGGTGATATCCCGGCATCAATGACACGTTGCTGAAATCGCGATATCGCGCATGCTCAACGATCAATGTGCAACGAAAATTCAGGAATTATTCCACACTTCTGTGGTTCTAAAGCCTCGCATTGTCATTCCATTAAATAGAGAACGCACTATCGCTAGCATGGCATCTTAAGGTATCAGGAGACCCCCTGCTTCGCGCAGTTTTCGGAGCTCGTGACACCCCCCAGTTGAGACCACTTCTCCCACAAACCCAGCATTCATGAACAGAAACATTGCGGGACGACGCAAACAGGAATGCTTCTCGCGCGTGCGCCACGCACCCCGGCGACGCGGCCGTCGGCCGGAGTACCACAACTCCCAGAGTGCATCGCGGCGGCGGTGGCGTAGCGCAATTGCTGCTGAAATCGCTCTTTTATAAATGGAGCTAATTTAGCTTTTCTGGCGTATATATTATTATATTTATACAAGAAAAAATTAATTCTGGCGTGGGATTATTCACCGATGATTATTTCGTGCATAGAAAAGTGAAAAATAGCCAAGTTTCAGTTCCTTTACAGCAAGACCTAGATACACTGAACCTGCGGCGTAAACAGTGGATTACGAAAGTAAACTTGCCGAAAACAGTGCTCATGTGTTATTGTGAGAGAAGCACGTACCTGATTCACTCTGCCTGCAATAAAAACTGGCGCTGATTGCAAACTGTTGCTTAGTGTAATGATTTTGGCGTGCTTTTCAAAACTTTATTGGCATCGGGGGTTGATAATGTTTCTGGCGAAGATGGAAAATTTTTAGTTTTCTTCTTCGTAATACTGGTGTCTTTCCACATGATTCCAAGTATTTACTGCAGCAAAACTCTTTCTCCACTGGGAATTTCCTTGCACAGCACGTTATGCTCCTACAAGTGTTGAAAACTAAACTATAAACGATTAGGCGCGGCCGCCCCCTACGTATCTGAAAATTAATGCAAGCGAACGCATGCTAGATAACAACAGGTATTTGAATGGCAGCCTCTTAGTGAGGACAAGGTCAATGTTCATAAATTTTTATGATATTTGTCTAATAGAATTCCTGTTCTAAACAGAAATAGTTTTTTCAGCCCCCCTTGATCATGGTTTGGTTTATAAACGTTTCAGGTCCCGAAATGACTCAGGCTATCAGGGACGCCGCAGTGAAAGAACCGTAATAATTTTCACTACGTGGGGTTCTTTATCGTGCACTAACAGCGCACAGTACACGGGTCTCTAGAATTTCGCCTGCATCGAAATTCGGCAGCGGTCGGGATAGAACCCCCGTCTTTCGGGCCAGCAACCGAGCGCCGTAATCACTGAGCCACCGACCATAATGTACGCGAGTGGAGCTAGAAATTAGAACGGATTTGTTGAACTTCTCTTTTTTTCGGATGCTGTTCAAGAATAGGATACTCTTTTTTTTCATATTGCGTTAATGTTAATTAAAAGGTGGAGCTTACGTCGTCATTGGAATTGCTTTATTTCTTGCATCTTGTATGACCTCCCCCACTTTTTTGTAATCGTGCGTATGGCGCGAATAAATGAGTCATAAGCACACATAAGTTAGTCATATGTACGTGTATTATGACTAAATAAGTAAATTGTACTAAATAAGCCACGATTAGGAGTAAATAAGTCATAAATAAGTATTTTTATAACTGTACGAGTGTAATCAGAGCAATAAGGCTAATGTCTAACGGCTGCTCACCAGTGTTTAATAATAGTTATTACGCCCTTGTTCGACAACTGCGTTACTTACCTCGGGCCCTTCACTCAGTAATACTGGTCAAGGTAACAGGCGTTTCAGGCCAGGCAACTAATGTACAAATGAGGTAGATAGAAAAAATAGCAACAAAGGAAAGATAAGGAATATGTAGAAGTATGGCGCGTGCCACGCCCCTAGAAAGCGAAAGGCACTAGGAGCCTATCTGCTTAGCAACCACGGACAGTTTCACGTTTAATTTCTTCAGACGAGATGAGCGCAGATTGTGCAAACGGTGATGAAAATGCGCAGGTACTACTCCAATCCTCCTCCGAGTTCCTTCACAATGCAACGAATGGACGCATGTACTTCAAACACGTCACCATCGAGGTTCCGAAGACGTGGCCAAAAAGAAAGAGTGCCCGGACACTTTCGTCCAGCGCCTTCTACAGGAGCGACGTCCGTGTTGACATGCCCACGGAGCAGAACAGCGACGGGCCGTTCACAAAACAGTCGATGCAGTGCGGCCAGCCAGGAGAATTCATCCAGCTTACTCCAGGATTCCTGTCTTTACTTAACAACTCTACGGCCAGGAGCTCGCTTAATCCAGGTATATCAAGTAATTTCCTGCTCAATATTTTCGCTTTTAATTCCTTTACGACAACAGTCATTACTGGCAAGAAAGCCGAGTGGGAGCCTGTCTTTTCGCGCAGCAAGGAGAATTCGGGACTTGGGCCAGGGAGAAGGACGAGAAGCAACAAACTTTTGTCATATGACAAAGGGGTTAGGGGTAGAGGTTAGGGTTGATGTTTAGACAAGCGCGTGGGTTCTCTCGACTGCGCTGGGTGGCTTGAATTCATGCTTTTCGCGACCTCCAGAGCCCAACGCACAATCCGGAGTTGTACCTCCGGCTGAGAGTTGAGCAGCGCAGTCTCCTGCTGACTTTGGTTTGGGAAATGGAGGCGATGAGGGGGTTGGCCCTCTGGGCACTCGAATAGGATGTGATGATGGTTTCCTTTAATGCGATGGCAGACAGGGAGAGGGGTGAAGAATAAAGGGTGAAAACGTCGCTGCTACGGTAGCAAAGAGAATCTGGAAAGAGTCTGAACGGGAAAAAGAAGGTAAGCGCACCGTGAGCGCTCAGGAGGCAACCCTTGAGCGCGACCACCCCTGAAGATCCTTGTTACCTGCGCAGCATAGTCGCTGAGCTTCTTGATAGTTCCTTCGTTATGTTCGTCCTTTTGGAAAAGAGACCAAGGATCCTGATCCGATCAGCTTTGGGCATGGTTTTGCCCTCAACCTTAATTTCGAAATTTCAGTCGCGCTTGCACAGCAGCGGTTTTGGATTTCATCTGAAGAGTTCAGATTTTTTGCGGGGAACACGCAAGGCCCCTTTCGGCCGTGGAGGACACTAGTGTCCGCCGCCACCTGAAATCTCTGTTCTATGCAACCGTAACTGGCGCTGTTCATCCATGTGCAAATGCCATCTGCGTATATGCTAAAATTTAGGCCTTTTATGTCCCTGAGGTAGGCGCGCAGGCCCCTGATCGCCGCGCTAAAAATAAAGGGGGAGAGCACCAAGCTCTGCGGCGTATACCTTACTTCCCAGGGGGACCGGGGGGGTTTCTAGGTCCTGAAATTTTAGTTTCAGCGTCGTCCTGTTTGAAAAGCAATCCTGGATGTGATTATACGCCCTCCCGCCGACTGCTATCTCTTGAAGCCCTGCAAGGATCACGGCATGCTTAACATTGTCGAAGGCTTTGGTTACATCTAAACCTAGAATTACCTTCGCAACTTTAGATCTGGAATTTATAATGACGTGTTGTAAACGAAGCATCACGTCCTGCGTGCACAAGTCCGGCCGGAACCCGACTATCTCGTGCGGCCATAGGTCGTTCTGTTGCATGAAGTGCGTCAGGGTGGCCGGTATCACGCGTTGCATGAGCTTTCCTATGCACGAAGTTAAGGAAATCGGTCTGAAATTTTCCAGTTTGTGCGGGTTGCCTGGTTTAGGGACTAGCACCACGTTTGCTGTTTTTCATTGAGGAGGGATACTGCCGCTACTCCAGCCCTACTGCATGCATTCTGCGAGCGCCGTTATAGACACATAGTCCAGATTCTTAAATATTTTGCTTGTAGCCCCGTTAGGACCAGGGGCCGATGACGTCTTTAAACCAAAATTTTGGCCTTGGCCTCCGTCTCCTTGATGGGCGCATCGTGAGTCTCGATCAGGGCCCTCGTATCGTGGGAGGAGGAGGGCTGTGTCGCCGACGTAGGTGTCCACTAATTTTGCCACGAGCTCCGCGTCTACCCCTCGAACGCGATCTGGCCTTTGCCTAGACTAGTTCCCGATTGTGCTTTTGAACTATTGTGGTCCAGCTAGATGGCGCAGCAGGCTTCGAGTCTTTGAAAGTCTCCTGTTGCCTTCCATTTAATCACACCTACAGCATCAGTTTTGCTCGGAAAGCTTAATTGTGTAATTCTCAATTTCCTTATCATGCCTGGCTATTCTTGGCCTCCAATTTCAGTTCCATCTTTGTGTGCGGAGACGCTTTTTCATACTCCGTTAAGGTTTCCGCATGTGCAGGAGTTTGCTGTCGGCGGTCGCCGGTGCGTCATCCTCCTGTAGGGTCGTGGTTGCGGTTCTAACGTGGCGCATAAGGGCCTCCACCCATTCATCAATATTCTCAATCTTCCCCTCTACATCGGAAGTTTCCTTGATTTGTCTCAATATATCCCGTTCAGTTACGCTGGTTTCTCTCCGCGTCTTAGTACGCATCGATCGCTCCCAAAGTTGAGCTCCGTGTTTCTCCAGCTGATCCCTTCCATGTTTTTGGTGCTCGTTGTTATCCGGTGTACTGTCAACGCCAAAGCTTTTGCCCATTCTGGTTGGACAGCCCGGGTCTATTTGCAGGTTGAGGCTCAGTTCGTGAAAGACTTCCCGCAGGTGCCTTCCTTTCGGGTCATGCCTGTATTATCCCCACTCTTGGTGGGCTTCATTGAAACCTCGTAGAATTAGCAATGGATTGGTTCCTGCCGCCTTGATCGCTTTGGGAAAGAGGGCCCTAGCTAACCTTTGGCTGCTTAGGGCTACTGCAAAATGTTAAGGAGGAAAATAATGGACTCCTCCTGCCTACCAATGAAAATTTCGACGAGAACCGCCTCAACGTTACGAGAACTGATTTCGTGCGCGATCGCCGCCATTCCTTTTGATAAATGTAGTAACCCGGGATTCTTCCCCGCGGTCGCTAGCAAACGCTTCATACCCCGAAAATTAACAACTACCTTGCCCGTTTCCTGCAGGGCTATGTAGAGAGGTTTCTGAATTTTCTGTTCGACGTACTGTTGGACGAGCGCTCGAAAGTTTCCGCTCCCAGCTCGGGAAGCCCCGCCCCGACCTCGGGTGTCCCGCCCTCTGATCATTGAGCGTCCTCTGCAAGCGCCTGCGGCTATTGCATCAGATTTTTGCTGCCGCTCGCCATGCTGTTTCTGTTGATATGCGATTTTCCGCTCGCACTGCCGTTTCTTGGTCAGATAGGTAGCCCTGTAGATTTCCCTGCTTTTGTTGTCTCCGAGCGGGTGATTTTTGCCGCGCAGCTTACGTTTCGCTGCCCAAGTATGACCCCACTGCGGGAGCTCCACTCCGCATCTTCGGCACTTAACGTTTTCAGCATCCGGGCAGACATCATCGCGGGGGCCCAAGCGTACACATGCGTTGCATACCTCGTACGCACCTTTGCCATGTAAGCGAGAATTTAACACATTTTGGAACCTCCGGATTTTCGAACACTGTTAAGACCATGGTTGAATTCCCGCCAAGATGCCTGACTGCAAGCACGGGGTTGTTACCCTTGAGGGTGCGGAGTCGGTGCGGGTGTTCTTCCTTGGTGAAGCTAGGGGTGTGTCGTGTCGCGCCCCCTTTCCGCAGTCTAGCCACACTGCCTCCGCTTAAGCGGTGCTTATGAAGGACGGAGAGAGGCGGTACTGTCGTTCCACCCTTCCCCTCCGTTCTCTAGCGATCAGTTTCTTCTTCGACGGCGACGTGGGCTCATCCCACAAATGGGCGCTCAAGGGCTGCGCTCTAACAAAAAAAATTGTACTGCACGGCAGGCGTAGCGGATAATATGAGGGTTCATAGGTGCTGATAGCCGCGTTTGTGTCTTGGGGAGCGTCAAACATCAGTCGCTGCTCTTTCCTAAGCGTTCTTTCGCGCGCGACAACGCGTTGCGCTTTTTTTGTGTGTGGATTCTTATGTATAACGACCTGCGTAACCAGAGCTGATCACTGAGCATTCTAATCGCTAGCGCCACGGGTACCCGTGCCGCTGGCGCGTGCTTTAGGTAATTACTGCCACTAGCCCTTCGTTCAAGGCCGCTTGCCTAGCGAATCAAGTGCCACCAGGACTGCGCGAGCGCCTCTGGGGCTGCAGGGCAGACTTTCCTTCACGCCGGGCGCTTACTTTTACAACCGAGAGATAATTACTACACTGCTGTCGACACATATGCGCTACACCAATGGCAGCGCGGCACGTAGGCACCACGGTTGGGTGCACTGAAAGTTTCACCAGTGTTCGTTTAGGTTGGGCTCCGCGTGCTCCTCTGCCCTGGCGCCAAGGTACGCCGGGGCGCCGACAACGGGAGCTAGCAGCATTTTATTCTTACAAGTGCGGTTAAGAAAGACACTCACACATTCGCAGCGTACTTGTTCGTGCACGAGTGGGCCCACTACAGGTACGGGGTGTTCGACGAGTACGGCAGACGCAACGACAGCAGGTACCCCCTCACTTATTGCCACGATGGAAAGGTGAGCCACATGGTGAATATTGAATGGGGCAAACGAAGATGGGAGGGATTCATGGTTACAGGCAGAAAGTTGTAATAAAACTGATTACAAGTAGATATTGAGAGCAGCTAGAAAAACAACTATACATAGAAGGAGACTCTCTCCTCAAGCAAGGTTTGATATTGAAGGACAAACGTTTAGTGACCAACTCGGTAATTTAATTCTTGAAAGGGGGCTAAAATTGCGAGCACCTAACAGGCAGTAGATCTTGATTTTCCTCTGTCGCGTGAAGTAGGATATTTACAGAGGGCAGAGATCCCGAGCATATGGTCACGTTCTCTTTTGTGGAGGACCGAGCTAGTCTCTAAAGATTGGATATAGTTTTCCGCTGCTTGAGTAGCGCCGGAGACTCCGGCATTGTCACAAATCCGACCAGACATACTTGCTTTAAAGATGTTCGTGTTGAAAGCAAACATAGAGAACTTGAGACTGTAGAACCTAAAGTTTTTGTGGCGAAGTCTTAGACCTTGTTTAATAAACCTGCATGTAATACGGATTGATCTAGCTGAATTTATGCGGTTGTTTTTGGTGTGGGCGTGCCGTTCTGCTCGACAGTCACAATCGTCGCTCGATGCTTTGGACCGCGAGCCAGGGATAAATTTAAACGCCCTTAATAAAACGCAAAAACGGACAGAGTCTAGCGAGGTCTTTAGAGCTCCGCAGTGTTTACACAGAATATACAGGAACACTAGTTCTCCGCTTGAAGCACCGCCATCTAGCAGTGAATGAAGAGACATGGCGAGATTTCCAAGAGCTTCGGTATGTCAGAGCTCGAGGCCGCCACGTATGTAGCGAGAATTTGTGCGCCGATAGCTCCCTAGAATGACATAGTTTGAATGATTATAGTTTCTTTTAGCAGCGGCGATGAAAGATAAGTTCATTTAGACAGTTTCCTTGCTTATTTCTATGAAGACGTGTGCCCTGGGGAAAAACCTTCTGACATGAAGCAGAGCATCGTCCTTTGAGAAAGGACGTCCCAATCTGCTCTCTGGATACAGCTATATTCTGTAGATGTGAAAAATAACATTTCTCATCCCTTCTAGCACCAGCAGCAGTATTGGGCGTGTGCAGGCTACTGCTGATGATAATGATGATGGTAGTGCAGCTGCCAAGCCCCTAGTGTGGTCGCTGAGAACGAGAACAGCCAGAAAAAACAGTCCACGGATGTTTTCTCTTTGTAAAGAACGAGTTCAGTCGTTTCAGGAAGCAAAATAGCTAAGTAAAGGTTATTATACGGCTGAGCCAGTGTACACGACCTGTCAGCTGTAACGGATGAATTGAAGAGAGATAAACACACCCAACAATCAAATCGGTTTACCTATTTCCCTGGCCAGGGATCCCTTCCAACCAAACCAGTAACTGCTGAGCTTTGCAAGAGTGATTGAGAGCTAATAATGAGAAGAAGAAAAAGAAATCAGAACGCAAGTGTTTTTATTTGCATTGCACTGTTGACGTATCAGATGCGTTCATCACTTGGTGAATGTGCGCGCGAATTCTTTTGTCAGGTACAGCTGAATGCTTGCTCAGCCCCTATCGTCTTCATTCCGAGAACGTCGGATGGAGACTTGTGCCCGATAGACAAGAAATGCAGCCTTCAGGGCAACTGCGAGGTCATCTTCCAGCAGGACATACATGACCCTGTCCAGTCATCCATCATGTCTATGCCCTATGTCACCATGTAAGAAGAATGTAAGAATTTTTCACTGACCCTGGTAGTGAAGTGCGGCATCACCCGCTCCCTTTGAAAGGGCTTATTTTACTAACCCTGGTTTAGTGTCTGAAGCAAATCAAGGAAGTTAGCGGTGGCTAAGAGGCCTGCACAGTGATCATGATGTCAAGATATTAAGATAGCACCAGGGTATAGGTGTGCCCTCTTGAATTCTGTCTTGCTCGAAAAGCAGTTTGCGCCACAGAAGCTGTATTTTAGGGAGTGCACCGAAATCTCGCCCGAATTCTTGTATTAGTGAGTAAGCCGTTGGGATAAATATGCGTCATCGGTTATAAAATTTCCCTGCTTGCTAGAGGGAAGACATATCACCAGAGGGAAGAATTCCCATTGGTTGTAAAGAAGAGATATCATAAATAGAAAAACGCTGCAGATGGGAAAAATAAAAGGATGCCCATGAAGTGACGTCACCAGAACGAAAATGACGGCACTTTCGGCAAATGCACTAAAACTATCGAGGCTAAACCTATCGGATTGCCAGCAAACAATGAAATAAGGCGTCCCTGTGAATTTTTTATTATCTCTGTATCCCTCGGCGCAAGTTAGCAACAGCAGCACTCTCCTTCATAACCTGCCTGCTTTCCTGTGCCCCTTCCACTCTGCTTCAGAGATTATCACTTTCCGATGAGATTCATATGCTGCGCTTCTGCTGCGTAAGATCTCGGAGACAAAGTTTTTACCTCCTCCTCTTCTTCTTCTTTGAGACATTGTAACCCACGCTGCTGTGCATCAACGGACTCTTCCCCCGTTACAGATCAGCCAGTTCTGCGACAGCATGGACGGGCCCCGCCGCCACAACCCGTTCGCACCGAACAAGCAGAACTACCTCTGCAATCAGCGGTCCACTTGGGATGTAATCAGAAAACACGAGGATTTCGAGAAGTGAGTGGGGTGGTCCTAGCAGCTGCCGGTCACAAGTAATATCACTGGAGCTTGTCGAAGTACTTAACCGTATAATTACTGTAATAATTCTCGCACGGTGGAAGCGTGGCTTCGTTTTATTCTAACGAGGTGGCTGCATGGCGCGTGACAATTTCCTCGGTGGCAGACGAAGCCCGTCCTCGCGCCAGTCAGTGTGGCCGATGGTGGCAGCGCTTGAGAGGAGCCACATCGGCAACTTGGATCTTGCTGGAGCGCCGATCGTTTGCGGTAACATTGGCAGCTACGTAGCTTACATCGCTCAAGCGACTCACTACGACGTAGAGGCCAGAATACCTAAAGAAAAACTGATGTCACAGCCCACGCTTGCGCAATGGCATCCAGAGCCAAAGTAATCTCCTCGGGGGTTGTTGCCGCAAGGTGACGCTTGCATTAGCGGTCTTTCCGTCGGAGTTGACAACAGAAAGTGGGCAAGCGGGATATTCGCCGAACTTCTTCAGCGCGACGTGATAGGTGGTAGGTGGAAATGTCTTCGTGAAAGGAGAAGGAAAAGAGTGTGTTCAGAAACGCGCGCGGCATCCTGATGTAGAGCAGCTAGAAAGGTGAATATTCGGTGACCTCATGTTTCGCGGTGTTGTATGCGTACGTCACGAATGGTATTAGGGCGTCCCAGTTCCGTTGATCTGATGCCACTACAAGCACAGCGTGTTAGTGAGGGTGCGGCTTGTGCGCTCTGTAAAGCTGTTGATCTGTGGGTGGTAGTGTGTGGAGTGGCGGTAGTTAGATCCGCACAGCCGTTGTAGCTCTTCCACGACGTCAGCACTTAACTGCCGGCCACTCTCGCAGATAACAGCGGTAGCACCATGATGAAGGATAAGTGAGTGCTGCAGAAAAGTTGACACATTACTTGATTTCGCTGACACGAGCGCTAGTTTTCCCGTATCTTGTCAGATAGTCGACACAGACTACAACCCAGCGGCGTCCTTCCGTAGACTTGGGAAAGGGGCCAAGCAGGTCGACACCAACTTTTTCAAAAGGCGCCGATGGTGGCTTGACCGGGTGTAGAAGGCCTACAGGAGGGGATCTGTTTCGCTTTAGACGTTGACATTGGGGACAGCTTGCGACGTATTGTTTCACTGTCTTATTCATGCTGGTAAATAGAAGCGTTCAAGAATCCTCTAAGTGGGCGGTAAACCCAATGTTGACCGGACGTGAAGTTGTCGCGCATGGCGTGCAGCATTTCACTGCGAAAATTCCCTGGGGCAACCAAAAGCATGCAGGCACCACAGAGCAAATAGTTCTTCTTGCAGAGAATGCCGTCCTCAAGGGTGAACAGCGTAGACTGTGATCTGGTGTGGGCCGGAGCAAGAAATCTTGCAACGTGAGGTCGTTATGTTGCTCTCGCCGAACTTTTTTTAACAGTTAAAGCCCGTGTCACACTGCGGAAACTCAACAACGACATCAACTAAAGGCGTTCGCAAGCGAGCCGTCAACAAGTCGCCTAACCAACTCGTCCCACAACTTCTTGTCACACTGCACGAACGGCACAGAAGCGAGACAGATTGCTGCGGTGTTTCCTCGGTATGACAGCTTTCAGGAACCGGAACAATAAACAAACAGCGTTCGTGGACACGGTAGGCCATGTTCGTTGGCCGGGCGAATTTCCTAGAGACACCCCACCAACCAAAGCAAGCATTTTGCTTTGATTCACCTCTTTGGTGTCTTTCGTTTTTGGAAACGTAGTTTTCAACGTACAGAAAAGAGCGTCTCCTTTCGTCGCAATGCTGTCTGCTGCGGTACGGCGTCTCGCAGGCAGGCGCATATGGACGGGAAAGCTGCCGTGGCCACCGTCGGTTGGCGGATCAGGCTGCCATGGAGAAGCACGTTTCCTACGAACCCCTTCGCATTTTTGTGAGCAAGCGTACACTTCTGACGAACGCGGCTCTGTAGGAGCTAAAAGTAATGCCTTGTACCTTGCGTATGGACTGCCTCGGCCGCGAGCTCCAGCAGTTTCTTGACGGGTTTGCGCGCGAGAACCGCCTGAGCAGGAGCTGGCATACGAGTGTGCCAGTTGCTCGCTTGAACGTGACGCCGTCGTATTCGTGCCACCAGTAAAGTGACCTGATCGCGATGATTGAAGAGAGGAGCTTTCCATGGGATATAACAGGCCTAAAATATGAATGGCGTGGTCTGAAGGAATGTGTGTTTCAAGAAATCGCTAGGGCGTACCGTATTTCACAGGTGAGCGCGAGTTACCGGCCCTGCTACTTTGGAACTTGAGATGAACAAGAAAGCAGTGCTGCATTTATTTCTTTAGGACAGCAAAAAGAATAATTGTGCTGGGTTCCCATTTCATTGCTAGAATGATGCGTATAATTTTACATTTTTTTAGTACCCTGACAACGTGGTACAAACTCTCTGAATCTGCCGAGATGGGGGCGTGATTTGTAGTGACCGGCGGGTTTGATAATGCTTTGTGGGACAGCAGCGCAAAATACGAAATGCCTAGAGGTAGACACAGGGCACAGAATGTAGACGCATGTAGCCCGTGTTTGATTCTCCCGCATCAAGTATTCGATAACGCCTTTTTCAGGCGCTATTCGCAGCCCGTCGATCATCGAGCGTGGTTTCTCTGCGGTGGCGGCTCGTCGTCCGAGTCCGTATCGACGGTGCAGTATAGCAGCAAGGCTGAACCTCAGCCGCCGCGCACGGTCTTAGTTCGTCCGATATTCTGCAAAACCACCAGTAGCTACGCAGCGCAAATCGTCTCTTGTTTCCTCACCTGTGCATACGCACGGAGGAGAGCGCTTGAGCAAGAGCAGAGAAGCGCCGGGGAACGCGATTGAAGTGGTTTTTCTGGTGTGACAGAGAGTTTCTGAACAAGTTCCACACATGTGGCCAACACAGACTGGTGGGAGACCGCGACACGTTTCCCTTCTGTTCGAGTTGACGCGATGTGACAGGATCGCCAACCATACGAAACTACTGTTTTCGCAGTGCGGCCTTTACACACGACTGCACAAGCAGTAACGTGTTCGTCACCACTGTGACTTTGGCCGAGCACTGCCACAAGGCCGACACCACTGGCATCAGTGTGGATCTCTGTAGCTGCGGTGGGATCAAAGTAGGGTAAAGGTTTCAGCTGGTTAGAACCACATTCGGCTCTCCACACAAAATGCCAATCTTTACGCTGCAGAGAAGTGAGAGGGTGTGCAAGGTGCGCCGAATCGGTAATAAAGCGGCGCAAATATTAACGCAGGCCGAGGAAATTCTGAAGGGCTTTCAGGGCTCGTGGTTCTTCAAAATTCCGAACTGCACCAAGAGTCCGTCGATAGGGCCAGATTTCCTCCACATCCACGAGGAATCTAAGGACGAAAGTTTGCCGCTCTCTGAAATAGCACTTCTTAGAATTAAGGAGGAATGCAGCCTTGCTGATGCAGTGGAGAACCATACCGAGGCTTTCAATGTGCTCTTTAAAGGTCTTGCTAAAGATGACGACGTCATGCAAATAGCACATGCGTATATAATATTTTAATCCTCGTGGGACCGCATTCATTAAAAGCTCGAATATGGCATTCACATCGCCCAAGCGGAATGGCATGAAGAAGCCGTCGGGAGTCACGAAGGTGGTTTTCTCTCTGTGAAGGATGTACTGGTAATATCCAGTACCCAGATCGGATTTCAAAGGATGATCAGTATGACGCCGAGTGAAGGCGGTCCACAACGTCATCAATGCGCGGTAATTTATACACGTTTTCCTTTGTCATCGCATTTAAGGGACGATAATGGACGCAGCGAGCTATAAAAAGAAAAATGATGGGTGTAATGCTAACATACCGGATGCGGGCAGAGTGGGCGAGGGAACAAACACGGGATAGAGACATCCTAGTCGGAATCAAGAGGAAGAAATGGGCTTGGGCAGGGCATGTGATGCGAATGCAATATAACCGATGGTCCTCAAGAGTAACGCAGTGGACTCCAAGAGAAAGCAAGCGCAGCAGGAGACAGCAGAATGTTAGGTGGACGGATGAACTTAAGAAGTTCGAGGGGACACTGTGGCCGCAGCTGGCAAATGACAGCGTTAATTGGAGAGACGTGGGAAAGGTCTTTGCCTTGCAGTGGGCGTAGTCATGTTGATGATGATGGTGATGAATCGATGCAAAATCACCGTGAGATGTCTTTCTTCCTCACTAGTATTATGGGCGCGGCCCACGAACTGGAAGACAGCGGAATGACTCTGTCCCGCAGCATCTCTTGGACCTTACAGTGAATGATTTTGTCCTCAGCCGCAGCGACTCGATACGGTTTCTGAAGAATGGGATATTTATTCCTCGTGTTAATTTTACGGTGCATATGAGATGCTGGCAACGATGAGAGAGTCACTCTGTGCCTAATGTCGAACACGTGGCAATGAAGCACGATTATGTCCTGCAGTGCACGTCGCTCGGGAGAAGAGAGCGATTTTTTTTTACTGTCTCTCGCAGCTGAGAAGAATAGTCCGATGTTTCGGATGCTGGTCGGCGAGAATAGGAAACGGCCGAGACAGTGTCGGTAACATAGTCGTGAGATCTCGCTAGTCTAAATCGAGACGAAAGGTGCACTGGTTGTGTGGAAAGGTGCACATGCTCGAATAGTAGTAGTAGTAGAAGACGTTTATTCGGCCAAAAGTTACAGGCCGAGCATATAGACCGCCTGGGCGACCAGAAGTCGCTGTTCTTCCTCCCCTTCAGCGCCAAGCCAGTCGAGCCAGGTGGTGATGGATAAAGAAGGTGGGGGGTAGGAACCCGACTGCTGAGCAGCCGGGCAATAGAAGAGGCAATGGGCAAGGTCCGCATAGTTAGAGGGGCAGTTGGGACAGGAAGGGTCCGATCGATAGCGATAGAGAAAGAGGCTAGACGGGGTGATGATTGCATTCATTTGAACGTGCCGAAGAAGGCGAGCCTCCGGCACTGTGAGTGATGGATGAGGGGGAGGGTAAAGGCGTTTGTCGAGGCGGAGCTCGAGGTAGACCTCTTTTATGGTGCGGCGAAGGGTGAGTCTCCCACCGTCCTCCGAGGGCTTGGGCCAGGGGATCAACGGTGCCCGGAAAAGTGTGTCACGGTCGAGCTGATGAGCCAGCTCATTGCCGTCAATCCCTGAATGTCCAGGGACCCAGCGGAGGAAAACGATGGAAGGCTGCAAAGCGGAGACCGCTCGTTCGACCTCCTGTTGAAGAGAAGGGGTTAGGGTGCGTTTCTGTATGTGGTGTATAGCGGCTTGTGAGTCTGAATAGACTGTGTACTCTTGAAGAGAGGGAAGGAGGGCAAATGACTGGAGGGCATGCGCAATGGCGAGGACTTCGAGGGACAATGCATCCGGAGGGCGTAGAAACGACCCGCTGGTGTGAGTTTCAGGAGCGGGGAGGTGGGGGTGGTACAGGGCGTAGCCGCAGGAACCTCGAGGAGCCACGAAGGAGGCATCCGTGTAAGCTACACCCTGGGTATCAAAGAGAGGGGAATGGTGCTGTGCGGCCGCATGACGACGGCCGGCGTGCAGAACGGGGGACATGTTGGACGCGGGGTGGGAATAGGAGAGGTAAACTGGGTGCAGGGAATGGGCGAGATACCCGCTTGAGTCAGTAACCACTGACCCTGACGGGTAAGGGAAAGCCGGGCAATCTGCGAGTCATGATGGAGAGAGAGCATAGAACGGAGAGGATGAAAGAGGCCTGTTGCAAAGATCTTTGCAGTAGAAGTAGTGATAGGGAGGTTGAGAGCTGCCTTGTAGAGGCCCACAAGGGCAGTCTCAACAGCGTTAAGTTGAGTCTGATTGAAGGAAACGTAGGGTGCAAAGTACAAGACCTTGTTGAGGGCCAGCGCGTGGGCAACTCGGCACGCATGAGCCTCGTGGAGACCTGAGCGCCGAGTGACCACGCGCCTCAGGAGGTGAGTTACGGAGTGGCAGGTGGTGACAGCACGGTGGAGGGCTTGCACGTTCTTGGCTGCATGCAAAGGAAAGCCAAGAACTTTGCACTGCGTGACGACAGGAATGGGAGAGCCAGAAAGGTGGAGAGAGACGAATTGGTTGTGTGAGCGCTGGTATGAGGAATGGTTGAGGAGAAGGAGCTCGGATTTTTCAGGAGCAGGAGAGAGGCCAGCAGTGGTGAGAAAGGAGTCGATGAGATCTAGGCCACGTTGCAGGGTGTCCTGTACGTGACCAGGAGAGCCAGACGAACACCAGAGAGTGATGTCATCGGCGTAAAATATATGATGCAGGTCGGGAATTTCAGCTAGCTGGGAGGCGAGAGGGGCCATAGCAAGATTGAAAAGGGTAGGAGAGAGAACAGCACCTTGAGGAGTGCCTCGGGTGAGGTTGTGGGGGTCGGACAGATAGGTGTCGACTCGAAAGCGAGCGACACGTTTAGAGAGGAGTGACCGGATATAACAGTACATGCGGGAGCCACAGTCTAGGGAGGCGAGTTGGGAAAGGATGTGGTCGTGGCAAACACCGTCGAAGGCCTTGCGAACATCGACGGTCACAAGTGCGTGAATTTGAGTGGGGGTAGGTGACAGAAACGTGTGCTGGAGAACCAGA
This sequence comes from Amblyomma mixtum, assembly GCF_055824585.1. Classification (NCBI taxonomy): domain Eukaryota; kingdom Metazoa; phylum Arthropoda; class Arachnida; order Ixodida; family Ixodidae; genus Amblyomma; species Amblyomma mixtum. The sequence goes on from NC_143018.1 coordinate 63,503,157, forward strand.
AACATGTCCTGTGCACAGACGTGGCGTCGGAAGCCGATGAGAGAATGAGGGAAGAACTCCCTCGTCTCGAGAAAATTAGAGAGGCGAGTCAGGGCCATTCGCTCAAGGGTCTTACCAACACATGATGTCAGGGAGATTGGGCGGAGGTTAGAGAGAGAGGGAGGCTTGCCCGGCTTTGGAATCATAGAAATGAGGGAGGAGGTCTAGGAGCTGGGCAGGCAGCCGCTGTCCCATGCATCATTGTAGGTTTTAAGGAGGAATTCTTTGGCGCAGTCAGGAAGGTTGCGAAGTGTGGTGTATGTAACGGCATCCTCACCGGGAGCCGAGCGTGTAGCATTAGCAGCCAGAGCCGATTCGAGCTCCCGGAGAGTGAAGGATTGGTCCAGATCGGGGTTAGGCCCACCGCAGTACACCGGGTAGGAGGGTGCCAGAGGGGGCGGGAGATAGAGAGAGGCGAGCTGATCAAAAACATCGGAGGGAGTTCCTTGAGTGAGGGCTTTAGCTAGAGTGGGAGCAAGGGCAGGCTTAGTGCCAAGGAGGGATTTGAAGAGAGACCATGTGGATCGCGAGTGCAATACAGAGTCAAGACGGTCACAAAGAGCACTCCAACGAGAGTGCTCGAGTGAGGCGCAGTGGGCGACGATCTCGGCCCGCAGAGCAGTGATCCGGGAAGAAAGTTGGGCATTTTGGGGTTGGCAGCGGAAGGAGCGTTGAAGACGTTTACGGCGATGCCATAAACGGAGTAGGTGAGGATCTGGGTCTGGGACTGGGTGACAAGAGCGAACACGACGGCTACTGGACGTGAGCGCTGCAGTGATGCGCGACGTCCAGTCGTCGTAGGATTGAAAGGAGTCAGAGGCGAGATTAGCGCGGAAGGCGTGCCAGTCAGTATGAGTGACCGGATGACATCGAGGGATGTGGGAAAGAGAGGTGGAAATGTGGACAAGATAGTGGTCACTGAGAAGAGTTTCGACTGTCACTTGCCAGTGAAATGAAAGTGAACCGCGAGAGAAAGTGAGATCGGGTGTCGTGGGACGCTGTGAGGCAGTGCCCGCTCGAGTAGGGGAGCCAGGAGTATTGAGAAGGGTGAGGTGGCGTTCCTGGGCCAGACAGTGGAGGAGGCGGCCGGGTTCGAGGGTTTGAGGGTAGCTCCAGAGTGTGTGAGGGGCATTAAAGTCACCACCAAAGAGGAGATGGGAGTTAGAAGGAAGAGAGTGAAGGAACTTGCCCATGGCGGAAAATAAAGAGGAGGTAACAGGGGGGTTGTAGAAAGACAAAAGGGCGAGTGAGACGCGGGAAGAAGGGTAGTAATAGACCACACCAACTAAATATTTAAGAAGGACGGAGGGGATATCAAGTGGCTCCACGAGCACGTCGCTACGTACATAAATAGACGCAAGTGGTGTGGCCGTAGCGGCATGGTAGGCGCGGTAGCCTGGGACAGTGCGGGCCGTCCGGGTCTCCTGGAGAAGGAGAAAATGGGGCAGGGAGGGGCGGGCGAGTAGATACTGGTGGAGGGGGGTCTTATTATGGCACAGATTTCGGCAGTTCCACTGCACAATCTCGAGGTCCTCGCCAAAAGCCATTATGATAGTGTAGAGGTAGAACTTCGTGAGGGTACGCGTTCCTTCTTTTTGGCCGGGGGCAGTGACTCATGCAGGGATTGGAGCGTAGAAGTGAAGGATTCTAATTGTTTGGATTGTGCTTGGAGGGTGGTAAGAATCCGCAGAACCGATGTCTCGAGCTGAACCAAGCGAGTGTGGTGTGCCTGTGTGGTGGCTTCGAGAAGATCAGCCAAAGGGGCGACCTGGGCGGTGGAGGAGGGAGTGGTGAGTGTGGCAAGGTGCTCATTTAGCTTGGTAAGCTGGGAGGTAAGAGAGGAGGTGGTTGTCTGGAGGGTTTGGGCCAAGGCGTGGATCTGTTGTTGTAGGTCGTGGGAAATGCGCTGTTGCTCTCGCTGCTGGCGTTCCAGCATAGCGAGCCGGAGGTCGAAGGAGCGGCTCTCGTCAGTCAGGGATGGAGAGGGTGGTGCAGTGGAAGAGACGCTGGAAAGGGACGCTGGAACCGAGGAGCCTTTAACTTTGGCGGCGTAGGAGCCTAGTGGTGACGTGACCGGATGTCACAAAATTCGGCGCATTTTAGAAACAAACAAAGAAAAACCGCCGCGCGCACGGCGTCTCGCCGGCGCGAGCCCAACGGGAGAGAGAGAAAGCCCCGCCGAGCGCGTGCCTCTCTCTCCACCGCCATGGCGTGCGCCGAAGGAATGAGTCATCCACGCCGAATTCTCTGGAACAGACGAGTCGGTTCTACAGCTGACGGGGGGGAAAGGGCGTAGCCTTGCGTGCACTAAGACACGTCCCCCTCGCCCGTCGGCGTCGGCGCCACTCAAGAACACGCTCGAAACTTCGAGATGCGACCCGCGACCTCTGACCAATGGGGACGCGCGGCCGGTGAGAAGAGGAAAGGGAGACAGCACTGCCAATGCTGCGTGTATGTGCGCGCCTACTCTGGCGCGTTGAACAAACAGACGTGGAAGCGAGCCTATAAAAGAAGGCGTTGACAGCTATCAGTCAGTCCGGACCGCCGTTTAAGCTTCGGAGAAGCGCGCCCGTTCGACTCCCGGGGAAAACACCACTCGGCCAGCCACGGACCAACGAGGCAACGTTCGCCAGTCTGCGGGACGGCATCGTCGTGGAACTCTGGTCGTCGGACTGCCGCAGTGCCCGGTGAACAAATTGTGTTTTGTTTGTTTACCTCTCTCTCGTGTGTTAGTGCACTTTAGGTGCAATATTGCCTCTGTATTGTATTCTCTCTCGAGTTTAACTTGCGCGCGTTGCATTGTTTTATTAATCACTTTGTATGTGCTTGTACTAGTGATTGTGTAACCCTCTGTATCGTCTCTTTGCTGCATAAACTTTGTTTTGTTTTGTGAACCTTCGGCTCCGACCCATTCTCTGGCTTGCGACCAGCGAAAGCTGGGCACCGAACGCCCAAAAACCTCTTGTCACTTGGTAGCTGGTCTCCGCTGAGTTTGCCACGCTGAGTCGAGGGCATCTCCTTTGAGTCCGAGACCGCTACCCCCACACGCTCTAAGGGTGTCTGGGAGCTTCCCACTAAAAGTGCGCGAAGTCTGGGTGACACCGGAGCTGACGGAGGTTCATGATTAGAGGAGGAGGAGGGGGTGGGTTGCGTGGCCCGGCGCAAAGCTAGGCGTCGTAGGTACGCAGCTTTGGCACACTCGCGTTGTTTACCGAGGAGAAAGGGGCAAGTGGGGTCGAGGGAGGGGTGGGTGTTTACCTGGCAATGAACGCACCAGGGCTGGGCACATACATGAGCGGAAGGGTCGGCGGGTAGAGGAGCAGCACAGCGACGGCACTTTGCCGGAACGCTGTGCTGTGGACACTGGTGGGCGCGGTGTCCAAGAGCGGGACAACGGGTGCAGGTGGGAGGCTTAGGCTTATGGGGACGGCACCGGAAGGCAACGCGTTTGAAATACACAAAGTGGGGGATTATGCTTCCAGCGAAAGTTATGAGCACCGACTGAGTGGTGCCCATCATACGAGCAGCAAGAATGTCGGTTTTGAATGATTCGATATCATGCATGAGGTCATCAGGGGTGAAGTGGCCACCGACGTTATGGATGACGCCGAGGCATGAGATGGGAGGATTAGGGGCATATGTTTTAATGGTGATAGGCTTACCGTGAAGCTGAAGATGCGTGATAGAAAGCAGGAGGTGGGCGGTGAGAGGGGAATGAGTTTTTAAAAAGACGAGGCTTTGGGCTGGCTTGGCCTGAAGGGTAATCTCCGCACTGCTCTCGGAGGACAGTTGTGCAGCGGAGACGACTGCGGCGAGGACGTCGTAGAGCGGTATCTTGGGGTTGAGGGTGCCAGGGGGAAGCTGTATGCCAACTGTGATGAGCTCGGTGCGGGGCCGGGTGGCGGAGGCAGGCTTACGGCAGGCACCGATGGTGGTCCAGCCGACCTCAGGGGCCGGAATGGGATGGCCGTCGACCGGGGACGCCGTAAGGTCCATGTCTGCTGTGTCGTCAGCCTGAGCCGCAATCTGCGACGCAGGCACCAAGGTGCTGGACTTGCTGTCAGCGGGAAGTGTGGTCCGAGTAGGTGCGGCGGCACTGGCGGCGGCGACGAACGCAGTCGACTGCGATGCGTCTGTGGGCCCGAAGCTCTTGGCTTCCCTTAATGCGTGGAGTTGGCCAGCAGTGGACGCCGCGGCGGTGACGAACGCTGCCGGCTGCGTTGCGGCTGTCGATTCGGAGCTCCCAGCGTCGGTGAACGCGACGGGAATGGGCGCAGTGGTGTGGCCGGTGTTGAACGCAGCCGGTTGAGACATGGCTGTAAGCGTGGTCGGAGTAGGCCCCGCGGCGGCCGCGTAGGAAGAAGTTGACACCGGCGAGGTATGGGTGGGTCTCGGCTTCAGGGGCTTGTTGAGACGCTGCATGCCAGAGGTGCAGGCGCGGCGCGTTAGGGTTAGTGAGGCGCCGCGCCGCAGCAGATTTTTGGAGGCGCTTGGAGCGCCAGCTCGACAGCGGGCCGTGATGCGAATGGTGTCCTCGTGGTGCGGATGTCTTCCTGACGCGATGGACTGTAAATCCAGGGACGGGCAAGGCCCTGGACCAGGCCAGGAGCAGGTGAAAAACGGAGCACGATAGTCAGCCAGCTAACCAGGGCGGCGCCACCTAGCGGATCTCGCTCGAATATACTCCGAACCCGTTCTGCATATTGTTCTCTGCACAGTAGGCATCGAAGCCGCAGTAATGAATGTTCTGGCGCACGCCGATGCGTCATTTCAAGCCTATTTTCGAGCCCTTCCTGCTGTTCATCGGTGGTTTCGCTGGTGCGCCATTATCGGGGTCTTCTCGCATCTGCTCTAAGCGCCCTTTCTACTCAGCTTTCGCTGCGCATCGGCGCCGGCAACTTTCTGAACCGGCTGTGGGCGCTGTTGCTTCCAATCGTCACGCTTCACTGCATTTCGCGGCACTTGGCGGCGGCGCGTCGACGTTTTTGAAGCGAAAACCTTCACTAGGCTCGTCAAAACCATGTCTGGCGTGTGCCTTGATAAATTTGAGCCACAGCTGCGCATGCGCGAAATCGAGCGACGTCACGCGGAGCGCACGTGGCCGCTTTCTGCCGCAGCCGTCGTCGCCGCCCCGCGCTGACTGCGTCGTCTGAGCGTCGCCGCTTCTTCTCCTCGCCACCATTTTACCCTTCGCCGCTGCCGCGCGGTCGCCGCCGCCGTCCCAAGAGGAGAAGGCTCTTTCGCAAGGCGTTGCGAGAACGCGTGAGCGGCGGCGGCGGCCATAACAGAGGCGGCCATCCTCGCCACCGTTCGACCTTTCGCCGCAGCCGTGCGCAGCGCACATTTGAAACAAGTACATAAAGCGCGCTTGCCCATTGAACAGGCGCAGACACTCGCCATGGAAGAACAAGAAGAAGCAACAGTTGGACGGCGCAGAAACACCGATCGAGAAGTTGTAGCTTCGGAGCTGGCTGAAAAGCAGTATTACAGGTCGTGGTAGCAGCATCCCACCGCTGGCACCAGTTGTTACGGGTCGTGGTAGCAGCATCCCACCGCTGCCACCAGTTGTTACGGATCAGGTAGCATGGTCGTGCCGGAGAGGGGAATGAGGAAGGTCGGAGACGAGGTTACAGGAAAGACAAGACGAACTTTATACAGGTAAATTTACATTATATACAAACAGCAACTGAGAGAACGTATCAGTAAGAGAGTCTCGAAAACAAGGAGTTGATGAGAAACTACATGGCGATGAGCTCGATGGTCAGGAGCTACTCGGCCGTACTCGGCGCCGAGTTTTATAGCGTTCCCTTTCCCTGGACTCCCTAGGTGGGGGCCGGGCTTGTCGAGGAAGGAGTGTCCTGAAAAGTTCACTGTGGCACCCATCACACACCCTTTCATTAGGGAACACACCCCCGTCACGTGTCGAGATGTAGAGGATGCCGTCTACGTCGCGCAGACACCGGAATGTCGTAGAGCGGCGTTCCCGCGCTTTTCATGTGGTCGCACGTGCAGGGTCCAGGCTACATGCAAGTCCACGCGGTGCAGGAGAAACACTCGCTGTTAACTTCTTCCTAGTAGACGGACGCTGCTGTCAAACTTGATGACTGGACCCAGCTGACACCCGGGCCCCTTGGAATGTCAAGTACTGCCGACCGTGGCAGCTAACTTCTTTCTGTAGAGGAGGGTGCACTGCAGAGCTGGGCTGGACAGTTGCGGGGTGGATTACTGAAACCGCTTCCGTGGCTAATCCAGGCGTTGACCCCGCGTGCCTTTCGTGACTCGTCGGCATTCCGCTGGAACCGAGCCGATTTTTCCTCACGACGAAGGCGAAACGTAACAGCAGCGAGAGCTTTTCGCTTATGCAGGCTTAACCTTAGCTAAGCCACAGTCAATTTTTGTAAAGGAGCTCCTCTTGTGTGGGTAATGGTAGCCTGCGAGAGCCCATCACTTCTGAGTCGACGTTTTATTTACCTTCGCTATAGCAGCGCTGCCCGCAATGGATTCTCACTCGGCTAGCGAGCGCTTGCAAGCTGATGATTTGACCGGCCACATGTGAGCATGTGCGGCGCGCGCAGCGTTCCGATTGGTCCAGCTGCTGTGAGCGCGCTTGGCGCGAGCCAGCACTGTTAACAGGCGGGACACAACGCCAGTGATTGGTTTATTGGTTTGGTTTATTGGGGTTTAACGTCCCGAAGCAAGTCAGGCTATGAGGGACGCCGTAGTGAAGGGCTCCGGAAATTTCGACCACCTGGGGTCCTTTAACGTGCACTTACATCGCACAGCACACGGGCTTCTAGAATTTCGCCTTCATCGAAATTCAGCCGCCACACCCGGGATCGAACCCGCGTCTATCGGGTCAGCAGCCGAGCGCCATAACCACTGAGACACCGCGGCGGGGCACAACGCGAGTGAGGTAGCCGAGTGGAGCTCTCTCGTTTAAAGAGAAAAGATCAAGCACTAAACTATTTTAGCCCAACTACACAATACAGCGGCGTACGCGAAAGTTCTCTCGAACAATATTTTCTCTTAATGTACGATTGTTTAAGTCAGGGGTTCTCAAACTTTTTTGCCTGGAGGAACCCCAAAAGCCTTCAATAAGTTCCAGGGAACCCCCCCCCCCCTTCTGCTTTCACTTACCAGCAATGTTGTCGAGTGCATTTTTGCAAAGGGAAAGTTGCAGAGGTTAAATGTTTATTGCACAGATTAACACAAATACTAATGTGATGGGTGGTACTGCTTCCCTTTTAAGAGCAAGTCAAAGCGTGGCTCAGTAGCACTCAGAGCCAGTCTCATATCAGCTGCCGGGTCAGGGCCGGTGAGGGTTCTCGCGGAACACAAGAAGACAGCCCGCGGAACCCCTGTGTTCCGCGGAACCCAGTTTGAGAACTCCTGGTTTAAGTATTCTGGAAAATTGCCGCAGGTAATAAAACAAATGTCATTTAGAGCCACCTGTTTTCTAACCCATTCCTTCTACTTGTAGATTTGCCACTAATACTAGTGGAAATTAATAAATAAAGCTAGCAGTGCAAAAGAAAGTACCAATCCAGATAGCGTTCAATGGCAGCTATGACAACTTGTTTCATAAAACTGCCCGCCCGCCCCGCCGCGGTGGCTAAGTTGTTATGGCACTCGGCTACTGGCCCGAAAAATGCGGGTTCGATCCCGGCCGTGGCTGTCGAATTTCGATGGAGGCGAAATTCTAGAGGACCGTGTACTGTGCGATGTCAGAGCACGTTAAAGAACTCCAGGTGGTCGAAATTTCCGGAGCCCTTCACTACGGCGTCCCTTGTAGCCTCAGTTGCTTTGGGACGTAAACCCCAATGAACCAAACCAAGCCTAAAGGTGCCCGCCCGACTTTTCCGGCTCTTATTATCGTTTGGAGGCTAATGAATACAGAATCCTCGCGAATAAATTGAACGAGCTAGTGAGCAAGCGGACGAAGGAACGAACGAATGAACATTGTTTTCTTATTCCAGCCTCTCAAGGCCGGACATGTCAAAGCGAATCAAGGTGACCTTCGACGAAGCGCAGCAGAAAGAAGGCCTCGCCCAACGCGTGGTGCTGGTGCTGGACGTTTCGGCAAGCATGAGCGTGAGCACACTGTTTTGGCGGTCATTTGCGTGAGTGTGAAGAGGTGCACGGCGTCCTTGTAACGATCACACGGCGCCCACAGGGCCCCAATAAGCACTGAGTTCGCATATAATTTCAGCAAACTTTTACACAGATCTCTAGTATTTTCCCATGAAACTGGCTTTTTCTTTGTTAAACGTGTAGAGGCGGAAAATATTCCGCCGCGGGTTCTTACTGTGGAATAATGTGTAAAGCAGTGCGCATGCATTGAGATGTGAATTTACGCTGCGCTTTACATACAATTCACGATGAAATTTAATTGCATTGCAGCTTCAATTTCGCCAGCCAGAGGGCGGTTATGACTTCACAAGTAGTGGGTTTCACGCAATACCATCAAGAGCCGCAGTTAAATACAGCTTTATTAAACGTTTGTAGAGACTTCACGGAACCGCATGGCGCTAAGCGCGCGCCAGTAAATTGGTAAATTGCTTTTTGAGGAAAGGAAATGGCGCAGTGTCACAAATATATCGGCGGACACCTGAACCGCGCCTTAAGGGAAGGGAGGAAGGTAGGAGTGAAAGAAGAAAGAGAGAAGGTGGTGGTGGAAACTTTTATTGCCAATGATGTAAATGGTGGGGGCGAAGCCCCCTACATGGCACTTGGATGCCTCCTCAATGTGAGAGGGAGGCATCCCTACAGCGCGAAGGATAGCCCCTGGAGCGCAATCCTGTGAGCGCTGGAGATGATCCGGCGCTGGTCTTGAGCGGACGAGCTGGTCAGAAGAGACTCCCAGTAAGACTCCGCCGCGGTTGGTAATGGGGGATGAGGGAAGGTGGGGCATGTGAGGAGGGTGTGTAAGAAGTCTCCTGGTTTGCCGCAAAGCTTGCATGATGACGGGAATTGGTCTGGGTATCGGGCATGCAGCAGTATTGGTTATGGAGCAGTTCGGGTTTGTATTTGTCGCCAATGTGCAGCCTGCGCTATGGTGAGGGATGGAGCTGGGGGTGCGTATTCCCTTCGTTTGTCTCGGTAGTACGAGAGAATATCACGGAAGGAGAGCAGGCGCTCCGAGGCTCGTAGAGGGGGCTCGACTCCTGCCCGGAATGTGAGACCTCGGGCTAGGGAATGAGCCTGCTCGTTGCCAGGGAGGCCAGCAAGTACTGGCGTCCAGATGAGGGTGATGAGGCGCCGGGGCTGCCAGAAACGTAGTAAACGAGCAGCGGTGCTGGATATGTAGCCCTTGGCATAATTTAAAATTGCAGATTTGGAATCGGAGATAATTTTTGTGGCAGATGTAGAAATGAGAGCAAGCGCGATGGCTGCCTCTTCTGCCTCTGTGGTCGAATTGGTAATGATTGAGCTGGAGGTTAGAAGCTTTGCATTATTGTCGGCTACCGCCAGGGCCATACGGGAGCCTGTCGTATATTCCGCTGCGTCCACGTAGACCACCTCATGGTCCTCGCTATACTGTTTGTCAAGGGCCCGAGCCCTTGCTACTCTGCGTTCCCTGTCTCGCTCAGGGTGCATGTTCTTGGGGATGGCGGTTACTTTGAGGTTAGAGCGGAGGGTAGCAGAAAGGGGGACCCCCTCGGTAGGCTCTGTAATTGGGGTCAGGCTCAACTGAGACAATAAAGTACGACCAGCCTCTGAGCTGGATAGACGGGATAGTTGTGCCATAAAGGTAGCTTCTTTTAGCTCCTCAAAGGTGTTGTGTACACTGAGTTTGAGGAGTCGGTCGTTGGATGTGCTGGGGGGAAGACGTAGAGCCGTTCTGGTGCAACTATGTAGGAGCGCATTAACCCGGTCTCTCTCTTTCTGTTTGAGGGGTAGGTATGGAAGGGCATATGTTGTGCGGCTTATGGGTTAGGCGGGTGAGGCGAGCCTGGGTGAGGCGAGTCGTGTTTCGCTCGCGTAGGCCAGCCCTGCAGTTGGCTATGCGGCGAATCAGTCGTGTGGTGTGTTGAGCGTGTGTTTGAAGTGTCTTTATGACTTCTCCGTGCGCACTGTGGGAGTGCAGAACCAGTCCTAGCACGCGGATTTTGTGTACTAGTGGGATGGGATGGGTACCTAGGGCGAGGGAGATGGGTGCATTGACTGAATCGTGTTGGTTGGGCCGGTAGAGGAAAAGCTCCGATTTTGAAGGGGAGCAGGTCAGGCCGCGCTCCCGTACATATGCGTCGATGGTGGTTAGTGCCAATTGTAGATGTTCTTCTATTTCGGCATCGCTGCCATGGTTTGCCCAGACAGTGATGTCGTCGGCGTAGAGGCTGAAATGGATGTCGGGAATTTGAGCTAGCTGTTGTGGTAGGTGAAGAAGTGCTATGTTGAATAAAATAGGGGAGAGGACGGCTCCCTGGGGCGTACCTCATGCTCCCAGCGTGATCCCTGGTAGGCTGTGGTCGCCGAAGGTAAGCGTGGCTGTGCGGTGGCTGAGGAAGTCTCGGATGTTGTTGTACATCCTGGCGACGACTCCCGGGTCGTAAGGTTTTCTAGGATAGCTGAGTGTGTAACGTTATCAAATGCCTTAGTGAGATCCACCCCTATGATAGCTTTAGTGTTGGAGCTCTGTGAGTCGAGAATGTGATGTTTTAGCTGCAAGAAGACGTCCTGTGTGGAAAGCCCTGGTCGAAATCCAAACATGCTAGTGGGCATGAGATTGTTGCTTTCTAGGTATTGGCAAAGCCTGCGCTGGAGTACATGCTCCATGAGTTTGCCAACAGAAGATGTGAGGGAGATGGGTCTGAGGTTAGAAGTAAGCAGAGGTTTGCCAGGTTTGGGTATGAAAATGTTTCTCGCCTCTTTCCATTGTGGTGGGAGGCTGCCCAGTCGCCAGCACTCATTAAAGTATTCTGTAAGTGCAGCAATGGATTGGGCGTCGAGATTCCTGAGGGCTTTGTTATATACCCCGTCTGGGCTGGGAACTGAGGACGTGTTAAGTGTCTGGAGTTCAGCCTGTACCTCTGCTTCTGTAATAGGTTGGTCAAGCTGGTCGTTAGGAGTGCCTGCATAATCAGGGTGGTGTGCAGGAGGGTATGTGGGGAAGTATTGATATCGAAAGTCTTGGAGGAGGTCTGGTGGAGGTATATCTGAAGTGTGCATGAGATTGGTGAGGGCGTGTCTCTGGGTAGTCTTAGAGTGAGTGGAGTCTATTAACTGCCGAAAAAGGTTCCAGGTCTGAGGCACACTCATATTGCCATCAAGCTTGTTGCAGATAGATTCCCAGTTTTGACGTGAAAGATTCGCTGCGTGTGTTTCTATCTCTTTGTTAAGGCGGGCGAGGCGACGCTGAAGTGTCCGGTTCCATCGCTGCCTTTGCCAGCGGCGCTCTAGGCCTGTTTTAGCCTCCCATAAATGTAGGAGGCGGGAGTCAATTGTGTCGTTTGGGCAGTCTTCGGACACAGTACAAGTTACGGATCGGACATCGCTTAGCTTCTTGGTCCACGCGGTGATGTCCGTGATGGGGACGAAAGTGCGTGCTGTTCTACATGAGCGGAAAGAGTCCCACTTTGTAAGAGTGGAGCCTCTGGGAGGCCTGCGATGTAGTTGAATGTGTAAGAGAATCTCGATGATGAAATGGTCGCTACCAAGATTCTCTTGTGTGTTGCACCATGTGGCGTGAGGGAGTAGATGTGCGAACATGAGGTCTGGCGTAGTGTCTTTACAGACACTGTTTCCCGTGCGTGTAGGAGAGGTGGGGTCTGTGAGCAGGGAGAGACCGGCTTGTTGCGCGGCTAACCATACCCGACGTCCTTTCGGTGTGTCGTGTGGGTAACCCCAGGCTGTATGTGGGGCGTTAAAGTCTCCCACGACGAGTAAGGGGCACTTGTTGGCTATGCACTTCGCGAGGGTAAAGAGGCGTTCGAGTTACCTTGAAGGCACTTAGGGTGGCTATGTACATTCAGGATGAAGACACTGTTCGCTCGAGCGTTTTGCGGCACAAGCTCAATAAGAAGGTGATCAATGTCTTCAATCACTATGGAATGGGAGATGGTGGTGATTGAACGACGAACCAGAAATGCTACCCGAGTGAGTGTGGGGGATAGGGGCAGAACAGGAGCATAGCCGGGTAGGGTGAGGGGGTTTGAGGGTTCCTGCAGGGGAAGGATGTCGGGTCCTGTAGCGCAGGACAGCAGTTGGTGGATTACGTGACGCTTCTGACCAAATCCCCGGCAGTTCCACTGCCAGAGTGTAAGATTACGGAGTGGAACTGCCATCATGACAATCTATAAAGGACGGAGCTGTAACAGGGGGTTGGGAGCCCTGAACTATGGTAGGGATAGGGTTGGCCTGTTCCTCTGGTGCTTTAGGCTTCTTGCGTGTGTTTGGTGTGGGGTCACGCTTTGGGAGTCGGGACTCAATATAGTTAGAGCGTTCAGAGAATCCTTGCGTTAGCACATCGAATCGGTGGTTAAGAATAGCGTTGTCTTGTGTTATGCGGATTACTGCGTCTTTGATGGGTGTGCATTCCTCGTTGATGCGAGTTATAGCGTCCTGCAATTTTGCCTCAAAGCGAGCTGCAAATGATTCAAGCAGGGTTGGTATGTTGTTTAATGAGATGGGTTTGGAGGGAGGGGGCGTTGTGCACGGAGGTGAATTTGTAAAGGGATCAGTGTCAGCCTGCATTGCCAGCAAATCAGGAGAGGAATTAGGCTCGGAGTGGGAGGACGAGGTATCGGCGGTAGGCGGGTTGGGAGGAGTAGTTTAAGATGTGGTAGGAGCGGGAGCACGTGGAAGGGTAGAACCAGCGGCAAGAGCACTTATCTGGGCTTCCAGCTTGGCGATGTGTTGACGCAAGGCGGCGGCTTCTGCTCGGGCTGCTGTAGCTTCTGCTTTAGCGGCTGCTGCCTCCTCCTGAGATTTTGCCAGGGCTCGTTGTAGACTGGGTTGTGCAGTCAAGGATGTCGTGTGCCTGCGTGAAGACGCAGAGGTGTCCGAGACTTGTTTCAACGGCACTGACCAAGCTGGTTTGTTTTGGTTGGGCTGTGGGAGTCCGGATGACAAATGGGGAAAATTTTCTCTGGATAGGACCAAGTCGTGCTGCTGCGTTTGTGGGTGGTTTGGCTGTTTCCGTGGATGGGGGAGGTTTCGTCCCTTGCAGGATCCCGTGCCTGTCAGGTGTGGGCCCTCACACAGAATGCACTTGGGCGTGCAAAGTGTGTCTTCTTGGGAGTGTTGTGTTCCACAACGGGGGCAGATATTTGTCTTGGGACTCGGGCATACGTCGTGGTGGTGACCCGGCTGTCTGCAGTTTGTACAGGCATCCGGACTGCCACGGTTTGGGGTGCAGCGGTGGATGGCTCCCATGTATTTGATGGAGTGAGGGACTGTGGTTTCGTCGAAGGTGATTAGGATGGAGTGTGTCTTTCCCATGCGTCGTGCTGCTAGAATGGTGTATTCAGGATTTCTTTTGACCAGGTCATGGTACAGTTGCGTCGGCGTCTCGTCGTCATAGGCGTTCGTGATGACTCCTCTGGTAGCCCCCGGTGGTGGTGCTACGTATGCCGCGCAGGGATATGTTTTGCCTCCGAGGGTGAGAGAGGTCAGTGTCTTGAGAGTCTCGACGGTTGGGAAATGTGTGGTTGCCATGGTGAAAGTATTGTTGGTCGGGTGGATGCGCAGGCAGAAGTCGTCCGGTGGAATGATATCGAGCTGGGTCTGCACTGTCTTCAGGAGCCGGGGTGCTGGGACATCTAGGAGTCGTAGTTCACCTCGCGGGCGAATGACTACTCGAATAGCGTTAGGTGGGAGTGGTGGCAGCTGCTTGCTCCGCTGTACTGTGAGGCTAGCCTCCTTAGTCGCAGGTGGTAGACGGGCCTGCGTCTTGCCGCTGCCGGTTACGGCTGCTGCGTGGCGCGACGCGTTGTTGGCGTTCGGGTGAGCTGCGTCTGAGGTAGCGTTGTCAGAGCGGTAAGGTTTCGGCGAACTGGCTGGTCGGGAGGCGTAGGCTTTATACAGCACCGGTGTCCAGTCGCTTGAGTTTTTCTCTTCCGCGGTGATAGTGCGGCCTTCAACCGTTACCTCCATGACAACGGCTGCCGTCGCCGACGGAGTCGACGGAGGGGAGGAATCCTAGTGCGGCCTAGCTGTGCGGCTTGGCGTCTCGGTCCGATAATTGATCTTCTCTCAAAATAGGTCGGATTTTGCCCGTAATGGGCGGCTTTCCTGTCCTCCTTAGGCAGTTATGTCGGTTTTCGAGCAGATTAGTGGCCGTAGGAGAGATTGGGTAGGAAAAGCACGTACCGTTTGCCGGAGCCGACGTTGCAGGCATCCGATCCCGTTGGCCCCCTAGCGGCGAATCAAGAAAGAGAGAAAGTGGTGCCGTAGTGGAGGTCTACGGAATAATTTCGACCACCTGGGCGTCATCAGGAGCGCTTTTATTCACACGTACGCGGTGACCACAAAAAGGCGCCACGTGGCCGTACTTACTTAACTGAATTGGTACTGCTCGCGTATGCTTATCCGTGCCATCTGTCGCCGAGCATGGTCAGTGCAGTAGCCAGTTACATCCAAGGCGAGTATTTAAGCGAAGCCAGTCGAGTCGCAACCAACCAACCAACGAGCTGGGTGAGCTCGCGAAGCAACGCAACATTTACTTGTGCTGCTTTGAGGTCCGCTAATGCCTGAGGTGTGGCGTGTAGTGCTTACCTGGCGCCATTCTGCAGCCGAGGCACTCTCCAGCGTACGCCATCATGCAACGTGTATTGCAAGTGCCTCAACCTCCAACGGATGCACTTCTGCCAGCAGAGCAGCAGTTCTGTGCAGTCGAGCACAGTGCGGGAGCTGAAGAGCGGGACGCGCCTCAGCAGTCGGGAAGAGCGGACGTGTCTCACGTCGGCTCCGCCGAATTTTATGATCCTTTCCCGAAGCATTTGCCGAAGCGCTGCGACACCATCTGGCTACACTTCCAGAACAACGAGGAGACCACCCACCCTTGTGCAGGTGGGACCGTTTTCTCAAATCCTTCGAGAATTTGAAGACCAAGCGGATCGCGCGAGTTGCTAAGCCTAACAGTTATGCCACGACTCAGCTGCCCGCCGCGGCTCCGCGGGCAAATTCTGCCGCAAACCATGACGACCCTGATGGGATACGACCCGGAGGGGATGCAGATTGTCACCATGCCGCAGGCGAAAACCCCAGTTTTCGACAAGGTTACGGAGGCGATTATCCAACGCAAGATAGAAGAGTGGGAACGCGCATCAGCCCGTGACAACCACTCGGCACTGCAAAAAGGTCGAACGCCAGATGGACGCGTCACCGCGGCAGGGGATACGCCGCTGCAGCAGACGCCCCGCACGCAAGTCAAGCGTTGGAAGCCTCCTCCGCAGCCGCGTCTGGACAAGCAAGATGCAGTGATCATAATCAAACCTAAAGGAACGCTGGATCTCAGCAAATTCAGGGGAAGCAACGCGGTCGGAAACGCCTTGCACATTGCTGTTGGCGTCGACAAGGGCTCAGCCGAGCTCAGCGTTTGGCCCATATGGGAACAGAACATCATCGTCGTCGGAGTGCGAGACGCCCAAATAATCAGAAAGATCCTGGCAATTCACGAAATTCAGCTTGGGGACAAGGCACAGGCAGTGTACTCCTACCCCCGCCCCTCCGACGACACTTGCTTGCAAAGGAGTAATACAAGTGGACCCGAGGGTTTCCAACGAAGACATCACGAACGCGCTTCGCTCCCCGGACGCACCAGTGGTGAGCGTGAGAAAGTTAGGTTCCTCCAACGTGGCGGCCATCACGTTTGAAGGAAGAAAGGTTCCGTTTCACGTCTTCTACTACGGTGAAGCGGTTCCAGTACGCCTATACAAGAAAACAACGCCAGCCTGCGCACTGTGCGGGAAACTTGGACACCGGGTGGATGTTTGCCCTTGCCCTTCGAAGTCAAGATGTCCGCAGTGCGGTCAGCAAGATGTTCCAGAATCCCACGACTGCCAACCCAAGTGCACGGTCTGCGAAGGTCCACATCCCATGGGGTCGAATCAGTGCAAGTACAAGTACCGAACATCACAAAAAACCAAGCCCAAGACAGGAGAATTCAACCACCGGTCAAGATCCAGGCTTCGGAGCCGGTCCGGCAGCAGAGGTCCATCGAGCAGCGGGGACCGACTGACCCACCAGGACCAGTCCAGCAACAACTCAGCACGACCCGGCTCACGCTCTTCAAGCAATGGACCTGGGACTACCGATAATGTGTCGCACAACAACGGCAGTCGTCCAGCCGAGAAGACAACAGGACCCCATAACAAGGAGCAGCGCAACGGCAGCAAGGTGAGCTGGGTAGATGAAGCTGCCTCCTCCCCCGAAGCGTTGGCTTACAAACGACTTAAAGCAGAGATTGAACAACTAAAATCAGAAAATAGCACATTGAAACAGCAGTTAGTCATCGCAGTCAATCCAAACAACACATTACCTCCATCGACGCAACAGGCATGTCCGATGGAAGAAGATAGGGCAGAGCTACACCCTCCGTCTCCACACCAGTCAGATGCTAGCACCCCTGAGAGGCAAGCAACTACACCAGACGCACCCCACCAGGCACCAACTCCGCAGGCACCACCATCGCAGGCACTAAAGCAGCAATATACAGAGCACCCCCAAACCCAGGAACGCATCACTCGCTTGGAAAAAACAATTCAAGACCTCATTGAAAATAAATTACAAATTATGATCGAGACAACAATCAAAAGTATGTTCGAATCAGTTATTAAACCCATGATGGAAAACCTCGAACCAGTTTTAATATGGATGCAATCGCAGGAGATCAGAATTGACCGCAAACTTCAGGAATTATCAGATGTTTCTCACAACAGAGGCACAAAGCTGCAGGGTAAAATGGGAACTCGTCGTCTACCAAGCACTCAGCCAGATCTACAACCTGAGGGCGCGTCACATGATGAGGCACAAGTTTCTAGTGTTCAGCATGGCTCCACAACGTAGACATAAACTTACTATCCTACAGTGGAACTGCAGGGGACTAAAACGGAAGAGGGAAACATTACAGCAATACATAGACTCTCATCCCGATACGCCGCAAATAATAGCCCTGCAAGAAGTGAATATGGAGGCTAAGATCAGAGGATACTCAACACATCAAACAAATTCCACGACATGCATCTTGGTCCACAAATCATGCACGGCAATCACTGTAGACCTTAATCTAGACAGCGACATTGAATATACCTTCATAAAAATACTGCCACAGCACAGAAACAGCAAGGGTACCTATATACTCAATATATATAGTCGCCCCAAACAGCACCGCGTAGCCTTCGACGTGATCTTTCTTAAAGCCCTAAGAGAAGCCCAAAAAGCTCCCCTAGCTATAGTTGGCGACTTTAATGCTTCTAGCCCCCTATGGGGATACCCCAGGGAAGACACGAAAGGCAGAAAACTAGCATCCGCCATCGCTGACATGGCCCTGACCCTACTCACGGACCCGCAGCACCCGACGCGAGTCGGCACCAGCGTAACGCGGGATACTTCTCCCGACCTCACGCTCGTCCGCAATGCCCGCAACTATGAGTGGCTCAATACAGGAGAGACCCTAGGCAGCGATCACTACGTGCTGCAGACCATCTTCGAAAGCAACAAGCACAGCAAACCACGAGGGCAAGCCACAATTACAGACTGGGAGACATTCAGAAAGGACACAAAACTAACCACATCCGAACAAATAACCAGCTACGAAGATTGGGCGGCTTCCATTCTCGACCTTAAAGAAAAGCTCACAAAGTCTCTTGCCACCACGGAGGACCACCCAGCTGTTGACAACCACCTCCTACACCTTTGGGAAGCAAGACGTAGTCTTATAAAACGGTGGAAAAAACAGACACAATCGGAAACTAAGACTTCGAATAGCCAAGCTTACTATTCAAGCAGACCAATACGCATGGGACCTCGCTCGCACCAATTGGCTAACGAAGTGCGAATCCCTCAAAGGCCACCTAGACACCAAGGCTACATGGAACCTTCTGCGATGCCTAATTGACCCTCCGAAAGCGAAGAGTGAACAACACAGAAATTTGCATCGAGCCCTACACAGCTTTCAAGGCACGGATCATGAACTCGTGGATGAACTCACGCGTCGCTATATCTGCACCGCGCGAGACCCACAACCCTACAATAAGGAGTACCGTGGGGAACCGAACGAAGACCTAGACAGAGATTTCACTTCAGAGGAAATCATCGCAGCACTAGCAGATATGCGCCGAGGCACAGCCCCGGGACAAGACAAAATTACTGTCGGACTTCTGGCCAACCTCGGCACGGAGGCTCTGCAGCAACTCACGGATTACATAAATGAATGTTGGCGTACCGGCACCATTCCACAAGCATGGAAAACAGCCAATGTACACTTTATTCCCAAACCCGGCAAGAAAATCAGCATTGAAAACCTGCGCCCCATATCCCTCACGTCGTGCGCAGGCAAACTCATAGAAAAGGCAGTCCACACCCGTCTCTCCAATTATCTTGAGGACAATGAGCTAGTGCCACACACGATGTTTGGATTCCGGGCACACTTGTCCACCCATGATGTGCTTCTGCAAATCAAACGTCAAGTCATTGATCCCGTACGCACAAACAGTAACCGAGCGCTTCTAACACTTGACCTCAAGGGAGCGTTTGACAATGTCAAACACTCCACAATCCTCAACAACCTCCACAGCATGAACTGCGGACAGCGAGCCTACTCGTACATCGGCGATTTCCTTACGGACAGAACCGTCAACATCAGCACCGGCTCAAAACACACAACGCAATTGAAGATGGGCACGAGAGGCACTCCGCAAGGGGCAGTACTATCCCCACTTCTCTTCAACATTGCACTCCTAAATCTCCCACCTCTTCACAATCAGGTACAGGGCATACGCCACGCCCTGTACGCTGATGATATAACCATCTGGACAACCACGGGAAGTATGGGAATGATTGAAGAACAACTACAAACCGCGGCGACAACAGTTCAAAATTATGCCCGGGCGTGTGGACTAACGTGCTCCCCCGAAAAATCCGAACTGATAGTTTTCCATCAACGCAAGAATCAAGACACCATCAATATCCGCGTAGACAACTCACCCATCAAGGAAGTTCAGACCATGAAGATACTGGGTCTGTACATAAATAACAACGGCAACAACCTTCTTGCCCTCCAGAAACTACGGCTCCTGAGCGAGCAAGTCGCCAGGATGATCGCCAGGATAACGACGCGCCAATCGGGGATGCGAGAAGACGATACTCTGCGACTGGTGCAGGCTTTCGTTGTAAGCCGCGTCGTCTACGTAGCGCCCTACCTCCGCCTTAAGAAGCGTGACATCAAAAACCTCGACATCATAATCAGAACTGCCTACAAGAAGGCACTGGGACTCCCTCTTGCGACATCGACGGACCGGCTCTTGCGACTGGGTGTGCACAACACCATCGATGAGCTGATAGAGGCACACCTTACGGCGCAGGTGGTACGGCTCTCCACAACTCGAACTGGCCGACAAGTCCTGAGTGATTTAAACATCAATTGCCCCCGACAGCTAGACACCAAAACCGACATCCCAGCCTCATGGAGAGAACAACTCAAGGCAGCTCCACTACCCAGGAATATGCACCCTGATTTTCACCAGTCAAGACGACAAGCACGAGCCGAAGCCATGAAAAGACACTACGGCGGGCGCGAGGGTGTGTTCTATGTCGATGCTGCGGGTCCCGAGCAGGGAATGACGGCCGTCGCGGTAGTGCACCAAAATACAACAGTCGACGGACTAGTACTGGCTAGCCAGGACATACTGGCTGCGGAAGAAGTGGCGATTGCTCTAGCTGCAACACACACTAGCTCAATATACATTCTCACAGATTCACAGACAGCGTATCGCAATTACCTCAGGAGCAGGGTCGCACCGCTAGCAGCTAAAATCCTGCAAGATAGCTACATCCGTGGCTACCAACCCACACATAAACACTTAATATGGGTACCAGGTCACCAGGGCATCCCAGGGAACGAGAGCGCACATGCCTCAGCCCGAGCATTTCTCCCCCGGGCACCCAGTGCGGATGCCGTGGAACCTCCTACCCCACTACTAACTTACAATGACATACTTCAGCACTTAAGATTATCCCGTCGGGTCTACCCTCCGCCGGCTAAGACACTAGATAAAGGGGAGGAACAACACCTCCGAAAGCTACAGACCAACACTTACAACAACCCACGAAGACTACATGCCATGGACCCGGAGTCATTTGACTCACAATGCAAATTCTGCGGGGAGAAGGCGGACCTGTACCATATGGTATGGGCCTGCCAACGAAATCAGGCGATCACTGTTAATAACCAGCCAACGCAGGAGGGGTGGGAGGCAGCTCTGTCCAGCTCGGACGGAAAGAGTCAAAAGCAACTCATCGAAAGAGCCCGGACAGCAGCCTACGCCAATGGGGTTCCGGACTGAGAGCCCCAACCACGGCTACAACCTCCTAAACCATTTCATTAAAAATATTTTCACCACCGCGGGAGCTGAACACTTCTTCCCCTTCTTAACAGCGCACTGGAATTTCCGTTCACCGGTGTGCATCTCGCATGCCGGCCTCGAAGGAGTTCCATTTCTTTGCGTTTCGCAGTGAAGGCACGGCGCTGCCCAACGGAACCCAGCAGCGCGTTTTAGATGTCGCCTCTCATTTGGCACTCTTACTTGTTTTAGGTCTTGCCAGATAATCCCGCGGAGATGTCTACTCGCGCTAGGCACACACGGATGCTTCGCAATCTCACATATGTCTGTGGTTGCGCGCTCCTCACCCGTAAGAGCTGTACGCGCGGAAAGCCCTTTCGTACGTGTGACTAAAACGGCCTAATAGCTTTTCGCTCACTCCTTTGCATTCCGGATGCGACGACAAGCTAGCAATTATATGGACGGGATGATTATATTGAAGCTCTTGTACGCCTCACTTAATACTAGCTCTCAGCTGTATTTATGATGCCATAGACGCCGTTCGGTTGCTCGGTGTCCGAATTGCACATGCTGGCCGATGTTTTCTAATGTCTTCGGCACATTCTGAGAACATAGCACAAAAAAAAATCTGGTGTCTCTCCCATGCAGCCACCATCTCTTCCCATTTAATGAAAATGCAGTGTAAATTAAGCCAGAAAATTCTAAGTAAGATGTCTAAGTTAAGCCTCAAGGGACAGTAAGGTTCTGTTCTGTTATTCTGAGAAAAAATAAAATTAACAGAACTTCTACAGCTTAAATGTTAGGGTCTTTTACACAAAAAAAAAGAACACTAAAAAATTGGCTACGGCTTAGCTCTGGTTAAATCTGGAGAATTGCGAAAGCAACACCTGTGCGTAGCCATGTATTGTTGTCTGAGCTACACTGCTCACAGTGCGGCCGTTTCGCGTGCTCTTGCACGGCCATACTGTGCATTCACGAGTAGCAAGGGACGTCCCTGCGCACAGCTGGCGTGCCCCGCCGCGCGCGCGCTCGCCTTCCTTTCCTTAAAATGATCGGAGTGTAAAACGTTTCCAACGCCAACGAACACAACGAATGCTGACGGCATATATGGCTTCAGCGCCGCGTTTCTGGCACAACTTTGTGAATGCCGACGCATGCTGCGCACACCAGTCACTACCGCCACTTTGATGTGGTATCCACTGTTTCAAGAGGGCAGTTATGCGCCTTCCCTCTGGTTCAGGTGGACACCTCGCCCTCACCTCGCGCTACGTATATCCTGGCATAGCAGAGGTGTTGTTGTGTTGCTGTTGTTACTGAGAAAAGGATGAAAAGGAAATTGCACGACTTGCCTACTGGCTTGAGCCGAGCCACCACCGCTGCCACGTGCAGATAGAGGAGAGTTAAAAGGAAAGAGTGAAAGACGAGAAAGAAGAGAAAAGATGCGCGTCGCAGCAACAACCGCGTCCGCTCAAGCGGACGCAGGCTGACAAAAACAGATAAGCGGCCGGAGAGCAGAGCTACGCCATTGGCAATTTTATATATACAACAAACCACGCAGATAGCGATGCGCAATCGCTACTGCGCATCTGAGAGGGAGAGAGAGAGAGGAGACATTCGGCGAGACGATGGAGAGCGCGCGGCAGCGGCGGCGGCCACGGCGCGCCAGCTGTGCGCCTAGTGATGTCACCCGCTCCTCGCGCATGCGCAGCTTCGCCTTTCCAGAGTTCAGCGAAATGGCTCGGCGACTAGCGTAGTGTTGCTTTCGCAACAATATTTCGGAACATTGCCGTGAGCTACATGATGTCATGTGATGAGCGCTCGTATCTCCACAGATTTCAGCAAAAGTTTTGTCGCATTGCAGGGAAGCCGCATCGGCTTTTTGAAAGAAGCGGCAGAGCGGTACATAGCAGACATCGAGGATAGCTCCCGAAGATTGGCCATTGTTACATACAGCTCCAGTTCCACGGTAGTCCACACGCTGATGACAGTGAATGGGACCACCAGGCAGGGGTTCTTGAATGCTATCACCAGGCTTCACGCCGATGGAGGCACCAGCATTGGATCCGGTCTCAGAAAGGCTCTCAAGGCAAGGCCATCTTTTTATTTGCGTGTGCAGTTTTTTTTTTCTCTAATTATGCCTACAACGCCACTAAGCATCGCAACACAGTATGGCCTGCGTGATTACATGGATTTGGCGTGGCAGGATATTAGCAATTGATATGTGTCGGGCTGTCCGATGGAGGAGGCCCTAGCATAGGATGCGGCCAGGAGACTGCTCTGAACAAAAGCGCATCTTTCCCAGCACTTTTACAATGAATCAATTTTTTATATACCGCCAAAAACATTCTTTGCATTTTTGCTTCATATCTGTTCATCATCAAATTCATCATCATCATCAGCTCGACTACGCTCTCTGCAAGGGGAAGGCCTCTGCCATGTCTCTTTAACTAGCCCTGTCCTTTGTCAGTTGCGGCCACGTCATTCCCGCAAACTTAGTGATCTCATCCGCCCACCTATCTTTTTGCCTTCCCCTGCTATGCTTTCCTTCTCTTGGAATCCACTCCGTCACCCTTAAGGACTATCGGCTATCCTGCCTTCGCATCGCACACCCTGTCAAAGCCCATTTCTTCCTGTTGAGTTTGACTATGATGTCGTTAACTGGCTTTTGTTCCCACACCGACTCCGCCCGCTTCCGATCTCTTAACATTGCACCTGTCATGTTACTTTCCATAGCTCGCTGCCTTGTCCTTAACCTACGCTGAACTCCCTGGGTTAGTTATAACCAACTCCTATTCCTTGCTTATAGATATCGCCCAATATTTGTACATAACTCTTCTACACCCTGATTCCGCAATGCGTCCATGACAGCAGAATTTTCCACAAAGTAAAGTTTTCTGGTTATCAATGAATGCTATATATAGTGGTCGGTTATATTCTGCGCTTTTCTGTATCACCTGATTGATAGTGCTAATGTGGTCTATTTTCGAGTATCGTTTACGAAAGTCTGCGTGACCATTTGTTTGAGCGAACTTTAATGTTGTTCTGACTGTATTAGCGATTACCTTGGTAAATACCTTGTAGGCAACGGACAGCACAATTTCCTCTCCGTTCTTCAACAACTCTGCTCTTACTTGATCCTCTTCATAGTGCGATTAAGTGTCCGCGTGGCAGCACGGGCATGATTACGTCACCCAGAAACGATACAATCTTATAACATATAAAACAAATAGTCACATTACCCACTGATGAGCAGGCGGATACGCGTGTGAAGGGAAGTATACTTTGCGTCACGATCGGGTTCAGGGCCTCCGATGCTCATTCGGATAACCATTGTTCAACGGTTTTTGGGGACGTTAACGTCCAAAGGGACTCCTGCTATAAGGGAGGCCGTAGTGGAGGGCTCGAGAAACTTCGACCACCTGAGGTTCTTTAACAGGCACAGACATCGTACAGTAACGGAATTCGAATTTCGCCTCCATCAAAATTCGACTGCCATGGTTGGGATCGAACCCGCGTCTTTAAAATCAGCAGCTCAGCGCCGTAACCACTAATCCATCTCAGCGGCTCGGGTAGCCGAGGTTGCCGTCGCCGGTGGAGGGAGAACAAGCTAGAGTGACCGTGTCTCCGAGCGGGGAACATTATGTATACTTGTATGCCTGTAGTTGTCTAAATATCGGCTCCGGAATCGGGCTTGCGGATTTGACGACGACGATGCGAAATGGCGGGGACTTTGGCATGATACAACTAGCGGTTTAAAATATATAGGAGCTGATGCAAGAGGAAACAAGGGCTTCCACCCCCACCAAGCGAGCAGTTTTCTCAATTGAAAAAATTCATTGTGTCTTCAAGCGGTTCAGCCAGTAGCCTGGAACATGAAGTGAAGTGGTGCAACCGAGAGTCTGCACCGTGTGTAGACGAAACCGATCATTCCGCAGTAGCATAAAGCATTAGCTTGAAGTGGGAACATAGGAACATTAAAAAGGGAGTAATTACTCATTGACATCAACGCAAGCGCAGCCAAACGGCTACAAAGGAAAGCTACACAGCTTTCTCAGAAACTTCGCAGTTATAAAAAAAATTCGTCCTGGTCCAGGGTTCGAACCCGGGACCACCGTTTCACGGGAGTGGTCGCTCTGCCAATTGAGCTAACAGGGACGGCAAGCTTATGGCAGAGCGACAACGAATTGATCAATAACTCGAAATGGGAACAGTGCTGATCAAATGTTTAGGGGAATCCCCGAAGGTGGAGTAGATTTGTAATAAGGGAGTAATTACTCATTGACATCCACCCAAGCGCAGCCAAGCGGCTACAAAAGAGAGCTATACAGATTTCTCAGAAACTTCGCAGTTAAAGAAAATTTTTTACCAACACTGTTTCCAATTCGAGTTCTTGGCGGCCACGTAGCAAGGAAGTGAGTCGCCGAACCGAGAGCGTATTCGTCAGGCATGCCTGCAGTGCCCAGGCCTTGCATTGCAGCTGGGCGCCATATGAGCTCCATATGTGCAAAAACACGTCACATAAAAACGAGTTACAAAAACAATTTTTGATAAGCACATGCGACCTCAGAGCACCTATTAATAGCAATGGTCCAGAACTCCGCCCTTTATTACACTGACAACTGTTGACGTCAATCAGAGCAGGCTTTGTAAAGTTATCCACCGCTTAATATTTCTTTTCAGCACCTAGGGAACGACACTGAAACGCCAGAAGGCGCATTCATCGTACTTGTATCTGACGGGAAAGAGAATGAAGCTCCATTCATCAAAGATGTGCTGCCAGAGATTGTAGCGGCAAAGGTGGTGGTCAGCACCCTGGCGCTGGTGCAGAGTGCAGACAGAAACCTCGAGACTCTCGCCACAAAGACGGGCGGGAAGGCGTTCGGCTTCAGTGAACTCCGGGGAAACATGCGACGTCAGCTCAAGAGTGCCTTCGTTTCTTCAACGACGACAGAGGCCGACAACTCTGTGCGAATCCACACGGTACGGTAGATCAGGTGGCCCGCACAGTTTGATCGTGGTCTCAGTAGTGGGGCACTTGTGTAGCTGCGAGCAATGCAAACAGGAATATTTAGCTCATGCACGCAAAAACAGATTACTGTTTTATTCTGCCTCGATCTTGAAACACCATCAAAGGGATCACGCACCTGTAAAAATACAACTGGAAAAACCTGTCGGCAGCTTCTTGTTGTCGACACAGTAGGGCAACCCTGTAATCCGTACCCCATATATCCTCGTGGCACTTCTTTTAGCAGAGCTCCCTTAGAGGCCTGTGCATTGTTGGTAGCTGTCACGTAGGTCTTTAGCTGCGGTCTTGCCAGAAACGGCTTAGACGTGTTTTGTCCAGGCTAGCTCTTACGGAAGACAATGTATTAAAGCGCAAAGTGCAAAAGAGTGGTTGGCCGATATCTGCGCGTCCCCGAATCAGGATAGACGCGGATGAACAGGCAAGAAATATCCTACACGGAAAAGTACGAGACACCATGTTAGGGATTTCATGTTTTGAATACAAAAATACGAACCTAACTAATTATCGTGCTGCAGACGCGCTAACAACATATTCCATTTCATGCAGCTGAGGCGTGCACGTAGTATTATGACGCGCCTCTCCGCAGCGAATCGCAGAGGGCGCTGCCGCTCCGGCTAACGGTCTCCAGTGCCCATGAGCGATCACCCCTGGCCGCGACGTGAAGAAACCTGGCGCCATCGTTGAGTGGCACTGGCACTGACTTTGTGCCGTAGCAGTGGCAGTGCTCCTTATACTACAACTATTGTCATCTAGAGCCAAGGAGCTGCACGCCTCCAAGGACCATAGAGCTGTAGCCAGAACGGTAGTAGACTGGGATTTCTTAGTATTTCGGGCGCTTTTGACGCACAGCAATTATTTCCTGTCCTAGAGCAGAAGAACAACGTGAGGGGTGCATGACAGCAGTTGGAATGTTTGCACTGCTTGGCTTGACAGTTGTGGGGTTTAAATGGGGGAGATAAACACGTATTCCCCGTTTAAGCGCGGCTGACTCAATTCAAAACCGCGCGGACCCCACCCCGTGGTCGCGTCCGCTACCGAGCGCACGCCGACCACTACGGGCCTTGCTCTGAGGGAACAAAGGAACGACACACTGGCTGACACAAACAAGGCATTTATTGCGCTATAACAACAATAACGCCAGCTAGCAACAAAATACCTGAGGAATCGAGGAAGTCCGACTCACCAGCACGGTTACGAGCGAACGTTCGCCCGCGGTAGGGCAAAGGGAAAACTCCGATGTCGGACGGGACGAGCTGAGGGGAATACGTTTCCACACGAGGCCGCCCGCCGACGAAGAGCGAAGCTGCGAGCGAAACGTCCGGTCGCTTCCCGGTCCCAGGGAGAAGAGAGCTCGCCTTCCCCCGCGCGCGAGCGGCAAAACACGCCATCCGTGGCGCTGCTGTCCCTGCGACGCGAGCGCCCTCCCCTGTTAGCTAGAGTAACCAGAGAAGGGTGCGTTGCGGAGGAGCTAACTACAGGAAACTAGTGCGCTGAGGAAAAGCGAACGCAAGGGACGAAGGCGTCCCCACATCCCCCCAACCTTAAATAGACCCCCGCGCCTGCAAGTTACATGCTATGTTGGAGTCTCCTGGTCTTCATGCACTTGAGGCAGGTCTTGCAGCGGAGGTCACGCCGACAGAGTGCACGCAGTCTTCCGCGGTATTCCGAAGGCGGCGTGAAGGTCTCCGCTGGGACGATTCGCATGGCCCGCGGACTATGTGCCCGCAGGCCCGCGAAGAGGAGGGCCGGTTGACCACTGCAGGCCAAGATTCCGCAGCAGTCGCCAGGGCAACAGCAGCCTGAGGTGGCTGCTGTCTGGTCTCGCCATGGATGCCCCGGATGGATCCGGCGAACAGGATACAGGCCGCTCCGTCGCAGCAGGCGGCAGCGAGACGATGTGCACAAGACAGCAAGCCGCAGTGGCTCCGCTGGATCTGAAAGATTGCCAAAACACACTCCGCATGCCTTTAACGTAGGTCACGGGAGGGGAAACGGCGTACACAAGAGCCTCGTGGCTCAATGCTCAACTCGCTAGCAAAAGGTGTCGGGCGGCCGTGCAACGCAAAGTTCGAGTGAACAAAGCCCTTTCTTGAGTTGAACGAGAATGCTCGGTTCCTGCGAGGTTAAAAAAAACGGGCGGCCAGCAACGTGCGCCCCCTCTCAACACCACGGTCCGGTGGTCGTGTCACTTTTGACATGTGCAGGCAGCTCTGAAAAGCCTTAGGCCTCACTGCCTTTGTGACGGTCGACGACCCCCAACAAAAGAAAGACCCGAAACGGGTTTCGTGAGCGCAGCCGCGAGGAGACATCAGCGTTGTGGGATGGTCCTACCCCACTCACTGCACGAAGCAGCTTCTGAGTGAGCGGCGCCCACCGTATCGGACGGTGTCGGAACGCCCGGTGCCGAGCTGCAATACCAGCGAGCTCGTAACGGCACCCGTGGCTGAGGCCACCCGGCTCCCGGAGCCGCGACTCCCAGAGTCGAGAAAGAGACAGCGAGAAAATATATACAGAAAAGTCGGACCACCCACGCGGCTTCCGTACTCACTTGCTTCGGGCTCGGCAACTCCGCGGGCGCTAGGCCTCGCGCTCCCTCGATGCGGGCCAAGTGGTTCTTGAAGAAACTCGAGGAAGAAAACTTCACAAAAAAGATGCTGAGCATGTCGAAAAGTTCAAACATGCTGCAACGCAATACACCTCGTACTCAAGAAAGCATGCCGCAGGTCCTAGCGATCAAAATTCACACTAGGCCTACCACTTGTCAAATCCGGACAAAGAGCGTTCCTCGAGCCGGACAGACAGTCGTCCAATGTTCCAAGAGCAGGCCCCACGTTGGGCTGCCAGATATGGGGTTTAAATGGGGGAGATAAACACGTATTCCCCGTTTAAGCGCGGCTGACTCAGTTCAAAACCGCGCGGACCCCACCCCGTGGTCGCGTCCGCTACCGAGCGCACGCCGACCACGGCGGGCCTTGCTCTGAGGGAACAAAGGAACGACACACTGGCTGACACAAACAAGGCATTTATTGCGCTATAACAACAATAACGCCAGCTAGCAACAAAATACACTGAGGAATCGAGGAAGTCCGACTCACCAGCACGGTTACGAGCGAACGTTCGCCCGCGGTAGGGCAAAGGGAAAACTCCGATGTCGGACGGGACGAGCTGAGGGGAATACGTTTCCACACGAGGCCGCCCGCCGACGAAGAGCGAAGCTGCGAGCGAAACGTCCGGTCGCTTCCCGGTCCCAGGGAGAAGAGAGGTCGCCTTCCCCCGCGCGCGAGCGGCAAAACACGCCATCCGTGGCGCTGCTGTCGCTGCGACGCGACCGCCCTCCCCTGTTAGTTAGAGTAACCAAACAGAGAAGGGTGCGTTGCGGAGGAGCTAACTACAGGAAACTAGTGCGCTGAGGGAAAGCGAACGCAAGGGACGAAGGCGTCCCCACACAGTTTAGAAAAGCAGCGTAGGTAGCTGGTCACTGTACTTTATCACCATAATTTGCTGCTTCTTATTCAGCCTCATTAGTTTTGTCTCTTCATGCTAATCGAACTTCAATAAGGTAAGCCACTTTGAGAAGAGAGTAATCATTTTTTCGTTTTTTGTAGTCACGCATCAAAATTACTTTTCACAACAATTCCTGATCTGTAAACGTTCGCGAAATCGATAATTTCCATGTACAGGCCTCTACAACCCTGTGCCTTTTGGTGCTCGACTGTACCATGTTCCTCAACGTATGCCTGTTGCAGCTATACACGCCGAAGGCGTTAAATGAATTGGCTGTTTTTGAAGTAAGAGTGATCCAGCGTGGTGCTAATGACGAAGACGAACATTCGAAAGTTTTGTTCTGTCGACGGGCGCCGGAAACAAATTTGCCGTCGGCTTCTAACAGACGGTTTTCTCGTGCCCACATCTACAGAATACACGCCAACCTTTGCTGCACCTTCTTTTCGTTCCTCAATTTTCCTTCATTTACGCATGAGCTCTACTTGCACGGCTGAGGCTGACTGCATTCAGTTAATGCTGCGCGGTGACTTCTTCTCGCAACAGTTGCTTGATGTAGACGAAGAGTTCACGAGTTCGCTTGAGAGGAAGTTCCAAGTGGACGCCGCCGTCGGCAACTCGACGGTGGTGTACGTGAAGCGAAACAGCCCATATAAAACGCGAATCCACGCCAGCCTCATCGGTCCCAGCAGGAAGCCGTGCCAAGGTTGCCAGGAAACGGTGAGCGGGCAGGAAATAGCCATCGCCGTACCGAGTCCGGCAATGGTAAGTGGCCGGGTCATTCATAGGATAGACTCCTGACCAGTTTGACTTCTGGAAGGAGACACATTTAATTGCCCATCACTGCGGCGTATATGTGCCAAAGGATGCATGCATGAAATCAGCATTCTATTAAACGGTACTGTGGGGCTTCGAATATTTGTTGTTCTCTCAGTCTTCTAGGCAGCGGAAAAATGCTGAAGTGCAACGTTTTTTCTTGTTACTGTTTTAATTTATGCGAGCAAACGAAATCCGTAATAACTTTAGATACTAAATTAATCAGAAGAACGTAAAAGAAACGAGAGCCACATGTTACGGGTGGGATTTGTTCCAATTTGCCTCCTCATGTCGCGTACGGTGCTCTACCGATTATTAATAATACTTAGATGGGAATAGGAAAAAGTATTAGAAAAAAACTGCGTTCAACCTGTTCCACTAAGTATAACGGGCTTAAAACAATATGAAGCAGAAGAGTAACAAATAATAAAAAAGAATTTCGCATAGCATAAAAGAAAATATAAATAGAAAAAGAGAAATTATTTGCACTCTTTAGCCGAAGCTATTCGAATGGCGTTTGAGGGAAGTTATTGTCTAATAATGGTGAATAATAACTGTACGAGCAATACTAATAATAACATTAGTATAATAGCACCTTAAAAGAATAATTAATAATAATAATAATAATAACATCTTTTATTGCACATAGTAAATACAGAATAAAGAAACGGGCCTGTCAAAGCCTCTAGTGGCTTGAGGGACTAGGCCCGGCAAAGCCGGCAGGCGGACGTGCAATACAAACATGAAATATGAGCATAATATTAACACAACATATCAAAACAATAACACGAAATGAGTAGTGACCAAGGTGTAACAGTTCAGGTAAGTGACATCAACAAGAGATAAAAATAAACTGCAAGAGCCAAGGTTAACACAATAGTAATTTAACACTTCGTGCCTGATCATGAAAATTAAGACAAATAATAACCGTGTTACAGTGACTGAACCATGATTTTTAATGCTTTTTTTGATGTTGCGGAAAGCACCTCCTCTGGCAAATCATTAAAAATTTGGGGAACATAAACACAGCGCCTGGCTTCTCCATACCTTGTTGAGGAGCGCGGTACCTTAAAACGAATGGTACTACGTAGGCTTCGGGAAGCTACATGATGCACTTTGAAATTGCTGTCCCAGAAATGCCGTACCACTACAGTCTGTAGAAAGAGCGTTCGAAAGGATGGAAGACCAAGGGCTGTGAAAATGTTATCGGATACAGAAAAGGGGGCGTTATATACTATATTTGTCAGTATGTTTCGTAATAAAGTGTCAACTCTGTTTTGCCATCTGGCTGAGCAAAAAGTAAAAATAGTAATTCCATATCGGAGAATGCTGTACACCAGAGTATGCGCAATATTTTTTTTATGCGAAAAGGAACAATTGATTTTATATGGAAAAACAACCAGGCTGCGCTCCTTAGCTTATCGCAGACGTGTGATAGCTGGCTGTGCCAAGACATATCACTGTCGAAGAAGACTCCCAAGTATTTTACCGAATTCACATAGGTGAGCGGCACGCACCGACAGGGAAAACAGTTGTGAATATGTAGAAAAACCGGCGCATCTATAGCTGGTAGTTTTATTGGGGATCTGAAGCAAACGAGTTTTGTTTTTACCGGGTTAACTTCGAAACAGTTATTAGATATAATAATATTAATACCAAGTATATATATATATATATATATATATATAACAAATTTAGGAGTTATAATACGCACGATGAGATGGCCGGACATCGGTATGTCCGCTACCGGTGAGCAGATGAATTTTAAAAGGAAGGAGGGAAAAAGATGGTTGAGAAGCTTAGCCACTGCTTCAGTCTCTTGCGGCATTGCGGATATTTGAGCGGAGGCTGACCTGGGCAGGTAAATTTAAGTAAATATTAAGTGTCTCTCCATTTCCCTTGACGCGGCGTAATGAGGAGTGCTATTAATGCTACATGTTCTGGCTGAGAACTGTGTAGTTGTAACCTTTGTTGCGTGACTTATTTTCTATATGGGTGACTGTTGTTTTGTGAAAGGTTTAAAGCTATGTTTGTGATATAGAAGGCTTATCCGAAGAGGGTCTCAGAGTTTGAGGTGCTTTCCGTTGGCAAATGTGTAAATTGTCTAGTGTGTGTTTTGAAAATGAGCGTGTTTTTTTACTTTATTATGAATGACAGTGATGGGGCCACCTTATATACGCAGTGCATTGAGACCTCGAGCACACTACAAGCTTGAAAGAAGGTTAACGTTTTCTTCATTCATAAGAAAGTGGACGTCAGGGATTTGAAAAATTACAGACCGTTAAGCTTACTGTCACTCATTGACGTCCACCCGGGCGCAGCCATACGGCTACAAAGGAAAGCTACACAGCTTTCTTAGAAACTTCGTAGTTAAAGAAAAAAAAAAACTGCTCCGGTGAAGCGGTGGTCCCGGGTTCGAACCCCGGACCAGGACGAATTTTTCTTTAACTACGAAGTTTCTGAGAAAGCTGTGTAGCTTTCCTTTGTAGCCGTATGGCTGCGCTCGGGTGGACGTCAATGAGTAATTACTCCCTTATTACAGATCTACTCCACCTTGGGGGATTCCCCTAAACATTTGGTCAACACTGTTCCCACTTCGAGTTTTTGATGAATTCGCTCTAGCCCTACCATAAGCTTGCCGTCCCGGTTAGCTCAATTGGTAGAGCGACTGCTCCGGTGAAGCGATGGTCCCGGGTTCGAACCCCGGACCAGGACGAATTTTTCTTTAACTACGAAGTTTCTGAGAAAGCTGTGTAGCTTTCCTTTGTAGCCGTATGGCTGCGCTCGGGTGGACGTCAATGAGTAATTACTCCCTTATTAAAAATCTACTCCACCTTGGGGGATTCCCCTAAACATTTGGTGAACACTGTTCCCACTTCGAGTTATTGATCAATTCGCTCTCGCCCTACCATAAGCTTGCCGTCCCGGTTAGCTCAATTGGTAGAGCGACTGCTCCGGTGAAGCGGTGGTCCCGGGTTCGAACCCCTGACCAGGACGAATTTTTCTTTAACTACGAAGTTTCTGAGAAAGCTGTGTAGCTTTCCTTTGTAGCCGTATGGCTGCGCTCGGGTGGACGTCAATGAGTAATTACTTCCTTATTACAAACCTACTCCACCTTAGGGGATTCCCCTAAACATTTGGTTAAGCTTACTGTCCATTGCCTAAAAGGCATTTACTAAGGCAATCGCTAAGAGAGTCATGACAACCTTAGACTTCCTTCAACCAAAATATCATGCAGGCTTTCGTAAAAGATACTCCACAGTAGACTATATTCACGCTATCGATCAGGTGATAGAGAAATGCGAAGAATATAACCAACACCTATATATAGCGTTCTTGGATTACGAGAGAGCATTTGACTCAGTGGAAACCTCAGCTGTCATGCAGGCATTGCGGAATCAGGGTGCGGAAGAGTGTTATGTGAAAATACTGGAAGATATTCTTAACGACTGCAAAGCTACCATAGTCCTTCATAAAGTCAGAAGTTGAATACCAATAACGGAAGGTGTCAAGGATGGAGGCATGATCTCGCCCATGCTATTCACCGCCTCTTTACAGGAATAATTCCGGGGCCTGGAATGGGAACAACTGGGGATAAGAGTTAATGGAGAGCACCTAAGTAATTTTCTATTCGCTGATGACATAGCCTTGCTAAGTCACTCGGGCATGAATTGGAAAGTATGACCAATGAGTTGGACATGCAGAGCAGAACGGTGGCGCTAAAAATTAGCATGAAGAAACCAAAGTAATGTTCAAGAGTCTAGCAAGGGAACTGTAGTTCACAATTTGTAGCGAGCTGCTGGAAATAGTAAGAGAATAAGTCTACTTAGGGCAGATAGTGGCCGCTGATCCGGATCATGAGAGGGAAATAACAAGAAGAATAAGAATATGGTGGAGAGCATATGGCAGGTTCTTTCAGATCATGAATGGCAGTTTACCTATAATGCCCATGAGAAAAGTATACAACACTTGTGTCTTACCAGTACTCACCTACAGGGCAGAAACGTGGAAGTTAACAAAGAGGGTTCAGCATTCGTTAAGGACACGCAGCCAGCTATGGAAAGAAATATGATAATTATAACGTTAAGACATCGGAAGCGGGCGGAGTGGGTGAGGTAACAAACGTAGTTTAATGGCATCCTAGTCGAAACCATGCCGTTATCCTTAATAACGGAGTGGATTCCAAGAGAAGGCAAGCGTGGCAGGCGGCGGCCCAAAGTTAAGTGGGCGGATGAGATTAAGAAGTTTGCAGGGATACGGTGGCCCCAACTGGCAAAGAACAGGGTTATTTGGAGACATGGGAGAGGAATTTGCCTTGCAGTGGGCATGGTCAGGCTGATGATGATGATGATGATGATGATGTGTTCCTTTGTGCGAAACAAATTGCACAGGGCGCCACCGCTCTTGTTTGTTGTCTCCAGTGCGCTTGCGCGGTCACACCTAGGTTGAGCGCCACGTGCAGAAATGTGGCGCCATCGATGCGTGCGCACTGGCACCGGCGTCGTGTCGTAGCAGTGGAAGTGCTCCCTATACTATAATTATTATCATCTAGAGGTGTAGCCAAGGAGCTGCACGCCTCCAAGGGCTATAGAGCTTGTGCCAGAACGCTGCTAGACTGAGGTTTCTTAGTACTTTGGACGCTTTTGACGCACAGCAATCATTTGCGTTGCCTTGAGCTAACGAACTAGACGAGGGGTGCATGACAGCAATTGGAATGTTTGCATTGTTTAGCTTGGGAGTTTAGAAAATCACTGCAGTTATCTGATCACCGTACTTTATCTCCATAATTTGCTCCTTCACATTCAGCTTCGTTAGTTTTGTCTCTTCATGCTAATAATCGACATCAAATAATGTAAACAACTTTATGAAGTGAGTAATCATTTGTTCGTTTTTTTTTTTGCAGTCACGCATCAAATTTACTTTTCACAACGATTCTTGATCTGTAAACGTTCGGGAAATCAAGACTTTTCTGGTAGAGGCCTCTATAAGCCTGAGCCTTTCGGTGCTCGACTGTACCATGTTCCTTAACGTATGGCTGTTGCAGCTATACACCCCGAAGACGTTAAATGAATTGGCTGTTTCCGAAGTAAGAGCGATCCACCGTGGAGCTAAAGACGAAAACGAGCGTTTGAAACTTCTTTGTTCTGTTGACGGGTGTAAGGAACAAAGTTACCGTCGGCTTCTAACAGATGAATTTCTCGTTTCCACCTGTACAGAATATACGCCGACCTTCACTGCACGTAGTTTTCCTTCCTCCTTTTTCTTCATTTATGCGTGACGTCTACTTCCACTTCCGAGGTTGACTGCGTTCAGTTCATGCTGCGCGGCGTTTTCTTTCCGCAACAGCTGCTGGATGCCGACGAAGAGGTCACGAGTTCGCTTGAGAGGCAGTTCCAAGTGGACGCCGCCGTCGGTAACTCGACAGTGGAGCACGTGAAGCGAAACAGCCCCGGCAACATGCGAATCCACGCCAGCCTCATCGACCCCAGCAGGAAGCCGTGCCAGGGTTGCCAGGAAACGGCGAGCGGGGACGAATTAGCCATCGCCATACCGAGTCCAGCAATGGTAAGTGGCCGGTTAATTCCCAATGTAGGCTCCTGCCATTTTAGAAGGCGCCTATAATACGACCAAGCTGCCCATCACTGCTGCATATATGTACCAATGTATAGATGGATGCCATGATCATTCTCTTTAAAACGGCATTGTGGAACTTCGAATATTTTGTTTTTCTTTCAGTCTTATAGGCCGCGTAAAAAAATCTGGAATCCAACGTTTCGTTTTGCTACTGCTTTAATTTAAACTCAATAAGTAATAATTTAGATACTAAACATAAGTTAGAAGAACGTAGAACACACAGCCACATGTTGCCGGTGAGATTTCTTCCAAATCGCCTTCTCATGCAACGTACGGTGGTCCACTGACTAATATTATTACTAAGGGGGGGGGCAAGAAAAAGAATTGGAAAAAGAATGGTGTTCCAGCCTGTCCAACTAAGTATAACGGGCTTAATACAATATGAAGTAAAAAGTTACAAATAATAAAAAGGAATTTCGCATAGCAGTAAAGGAAATAAAAATGAAAAAAGAAAACTTATTTGTAGTGCTGAAGTCGAAGCTATTGGAATGATTGTGAAGAGAGTTATTGCGTACTGAAGGAAAATAATAACTCTAGGAGATATACTTACAATAGTTTTAGTAGAATAGCACCTTAAAAATAATTATAACTAATAGATATAGTAATAACAATATAAAATGAGGAGATATATAATATTTTTTGGAGATATAGTAACTCCAGCAGGTATAAAATTAGGAGATGTAATCAGCATGATGGGAAGGCTAGCCTTCAGTATGTTCTTTACTGGTGGGCAGATAATAAATTTCAAGGAGATGGAGGGATAATGATAATTTAGATTCATAGCTCTTGTTTCTATCTCTTGCGGCATTGGGGACATTTGAGTGGACATTGGGGACATTGAGTGGAATGCTCTATGTTTCGGCTTCGAATTGTGTGGTTGCAAGCTTTGTTGCGTCAATTAATTCTATATGGGTCGTTGTTGTTTTGAGAAATGTTTGAAGCTACGTTTGTGATATAGAAGGCTTATCTCAAGGTGGTCTAAGAGTTTGAGGTGGTTACCGTCGGTAAATGCGGAAATAGTTTTGTATGTGTTTTGAAAATGAGGATGTTTTGTTAGTTTATTGTGAATTAGTATGTTAGCGTCACGCTGTTGCCACCCAACTTCGCGCACTTTTATCGTGAAGTTCCCAGACACCCTTAGAGCGTGTGGGGGTAATGGTCTGGGGCTGAGAGATTCCCTCGACTCAGCGTGGCAAGCTCAGCAAAGACCAGCTGCGAAGTGTGAAGAGGTTTTTGGTCGTTTGGTGCACAGCTTTCGCCGGTCGCAAGCCGAAGAATGGGTCGCAGCCAAAGGTTCA
Source organism: Amblyomma mixtum (assembly GCF_055824585.1). Classification (NCBI taxonomy): domain Eukaryota; kingdom Metazoa; phylum Arthropoda; class Arachnida; order Ixodida; family Ixodidae; genus Amblyomma; species Amblyomma mixtum. The sequence goes on from NC_143018.1 coordinate 63,539,972, forward strand.
CAAACAAAACAAAGTTTGCAGAACTAAGAGACTTTACAGACGATTTCACGATCACTAGTACAAACACGTACAAAGTGATTACCAAAACAATACGACTCGTGCAAATTTACACTCGAGAGAGATTAGAATACAATGTAAATATTGCCCCTAAAGTGCACTAACAGAAGAGAGAGAGGCAAACAAACAAAACACAATTTGTTCACCGGGCACTGCGACAGTCCGACGACCAGAGGTCCATGACGATGCTGTCGCGCAGACTGGCGCACGCTTCCTCGTTGGTCCGTGGCTGGGCGAGTGGTGTTCTCCCGGGAGTCGAACGGGCGCGCTTCTATGAAGCTTAGACGGCGGCTCGGACTAAATTGACAGCGGTCAACGCCCTACTTATATAGGCTTGGTCCATGTCTGTTTGTTCTACGCGCCAAAGTAGGCGCGCACATACAGCAGTGTCGGTCGTGCAGTCTCCTTTTCCTTCTCGCGCCGGCCGCGCGTCCTCATTGGTCACAAGCCGGGAGTCGCTTCGTGGAACTTCTCGTAATTTCTGGCAGGGCGCCGCCGCCGACGTGCGAGTGAAGAGGAGGGGGACTACAGCAGTGTCGGTCGTGCAGTCTCCTTTTCCTTCTCGCGCCGGCCGCACGTCCTCATTGGTCACAAGCCGGGAGTCGCTTCGTGGAACTTCTCGTAATTTCTGGCAGGGCGCCGCCGCCGACGTGCGAGTGAAGAGGAGGGGGACATGCCTTAGCACACGCAAGGCGCTTTCTGTCAACATCGCCTAGAAGCGGCTCCGACACTCTACACAAATCGACGTCGTGGCTTACTCGTTCCCTCCGGCGAGCCGTGGTGGTGGGGGAAGCCACACAAACACAAGGCTAGCCGCTCTCCAGGGGTTTCCTACTCCACCGTTTTACGACCCTCGCTGGCGAGATGCGTCCGCGCATCGCTGTTTTTGTTTGTTTGCTTCAAAAGTGGGCCAAATTTTGTGACACCTGTGTAAGCGATGCCTTTTGACTTCGACCGTACTGGGAACTTGGAAGAACGCTAACGTTATCTTAATTCATAAGAAAGGGACGTCAAGGACTTGAATAATTAAAGACCGATCAGCTTACTGCCCGTTCCCTAGAAGGTATAAAGTAAAGTAATCGCTAATAGAGTCACGACAACTTTAGACTTCAATCAACCAAAGTATCAACCAGGCTTTCGTGAAAAATACTCGACAATAGAGCTTATTGCCGTTATCAATCAGGTGATAGAGAACTGAGCAGAATATAAGAAATCCCAATATACAGCGTTCATTGATCACGAGAACGCATTTGACCCAATGGCAACCTTAGTTGTCATGCAGGCATTGCAGAATCAGGGCATTAGAGAGTGTTATGTGAAAATATTGGAAGATATCTATAATGATTGCACAGCTACCACAGTCCTTCATAATGTCAGGAATAAAATTTCAGTAAGGTAAGGTGTCTGGCAGGGAGACAATCTCGCCAATGCTATTCACCGCCTGTTTAAAGAAGGTATTCCAGGGCCTGAAAAGGGAACAATAAGGGATAAGAGTTAATGAAGAACACCTAAGTAATTCTCGATTCGTTGCTAAGTCACTGAGGACATGAACTGCAAAGCATGATCAATGATTTAAACACGCAAAGCAGAACGGTGGCGCTAAAAATTCACCTGCAGAAAACCAAAGCATTTTTCAGCAGTCTAGCAAGGGAACAGCACTTCGCAATTGGTAGCCAGGTGCTGGAAGTAGTTAGAGAATGTCTACTTAGTGCAGGTAGTGACCGCTGCTCCGGCTCCTGAGAGGGAAACAATTGGAAGAATAAGAATGGGGTGGAGCGGATATGGAAGGTTATCTCAGATCAGATCATGAATCGCAGTTTACCAATGTCCTGCAAGAGAAAAGTATGCAACAGCTGTATCTTACCGGTACTAAACTATGGGGCAGAAACGTGGAGGTTAACAAAGAGGGTTCAGCTTAAGTTAAGGGCACCGCAGGCAGCTATGGAAACAAAAATGATGGGTGTAACGTTAAGAGACTGGAAGCGGGCAGAGTGAGTAAGGGAACAATCGCGGATTAATGACATCCTAATCGGACTCAAGAGGAACAAATGGGCTTGGGCAGGCCATGTATTGCGAAGGGAAGGTAACCGATGGTAACCGAAGGGAAGAGTAGCGCACTCGACTGCAAGGCAGGGCAAGCGTAGCAGAGGGCGGCAGAAAGTGAGATGGGCGGATAATATAAAGAAATTTGCGGTGACATGCTTTCCGCAGCTGGTAAAAATCAGGGTTAATTGGAGAGACATGGGAGAAGCCTTTGCCCTGCAGTTGACGTAGTTAGGCTGCTGCTGCTGATGATGATGACGATGGTGTTGGGTATTTGTGCTTAATGGCAGTAGTTAGTAGGCTTGACAAATATGGCGTCTAAATTCGAGAATGAAAGTGAAGTAGGATAAACGTGCTATTCGCATTGGACTTCGCATCAAGTGGATAGGTAAGGATACTACTTAAATCAAGGTGGTGGAGAATTTTCATAGTTATAGTAGTCAAATTCAATTACTGGTAAAGAGGGGTTTTATTTGTGGGCAGGTTTGAACACGCACGCACCCAGACGACACACACATAAACACCCACCCACACACACACACACACACACACAAATTATGATTGCAAAGTATATATACAATAATTTTAAAGTTACGGTTCTACAATGTGTAGTGTTATTTAAGAATTTTGCTTGTTTTTTAAGCTATTTTTTTTTGGGGGGGGGGGAGGGAGGCTCAGTGGATGGAAAGCAAGAAGAGGACAGGATGTTGATAATGAATAAAATTGTCAGGATAGCAGAGGGGCCATGAGCCACTGTTCCCTAGATGTGCTTCAGAAGGAACTCCTGATTACCATTAGTGTCAAGGTCATGCAGAATAACATTGGCGTGCATTATTTTAGCCCGCTTTGAAAAGCTAGTCAAAGAAGCACTATGCGGCAGCTCTTCTGGCCGAACCTTTTTATGGGGGTGGTACCCGACCGGTTTAGGTGAGCCTCTATGGCGCTATAACCCATGTAGTGGTGAGGCCCCCGCTCGGCAGTTGTGGACCCTGCGGCCCGTGGTTGGTCTCCCGACTTGTCATGGAAATGCCACCTTCCATGTTGCTAATGCATGCATGGTACCCAAATGTGTGCGTAGGCTTCTAAGGAAGGGCACTTCTGACGGAGAGGCCCCTTTCTATTACGTGCCAGAGCCCTTGGGGTTAGTGCTCAATATATCAGGTGGCCCCCAGCCAGCTGCAGAAACAAGGATAAACAATTCCATTACTTTTGAGAGCACAATTGGCAGTTTAATTTAATTACATTCGCACGTCTTTCATGAAACTAATTGTTAAAGTAATTTATTTTTTTCGGAAAGTAATTTTGCCTTGTATGCCCCATGTATTGCCTCGTTTGTGGTTTTGATGTGGGAATCTTCCAAATAGCGCTCTGATTTATTTCTATTTTCGAGTGAACTTCTGTCTCTAGGCAGAAAACCGCATTCCCGAAAATAAGCACTGCAGCCATTATTCGTTTCCAATACAACGCTATGTAGGTTTTCTTCAACTTATGTTATTTCATGGCCTTGTGGTACTTGTTCGGTTAAATCGTTTAGAATCTTTAGGACTGACATATCTGCGCAAAAAGTGAACCCATCAGCGTCTGCTGTGTCCTTAACGCCTGATGCTAGCAGCGCTATTTGTTCGAAGAATAATTTTCCGTTACCTTACGTGTTTATTGTATTTCTGTATTGATCCCGGCTCCCATTTGGCGACTAATACGTATATGATCACTTTTCCGACTCTACTCCGCTTGCTCGCCTATTTGCATCTTTGCGAGCTTGATACAGCTTCCCTGCGACATTAGGCAGTAGACAATGGTTGTCTGCATGTTCCAGAGTGCCTATGTGATTTGTCCCTCACATTCAGCTTCTCCATTTAATATAGGTAGTTTGCGCTGCTCACAGAAGTCTAGCATTAACTTCCCTTTAAAATCGTTTTATACTCTCTGATCATCGATATGACCAATAATATCCCCCCACTAAAATTATATCTGCATCACCTCCAAACTGATTTTATCATAAATGAGACTCTTAACTAGAGCTTTATTTCTTTGCCTGCATTTGCCAGCGGCTCATAAATAGTCAACCCGTAACAATGTCATTTTGCGGGTATGTATTCATGATGCCCAGTCATGTTCTTTGCAATCTGACAATTTTTTCCTTGATGCTTAAGCATACCTAGCCGTCCTCGTCGCATCAATTCTTTATTGCTTTTCTCTTTATGTTGCACCTTTCCGGAAATAACCGCTGATAAACAGAGGACCTTCTAGATTCCTCAGATGTTTCGCGCATAGAGCGCACACAACTATTTTATCGTCCTTTATCTGCTGTTCCATTTCCAACCATTTTGCTCCCTTTCTACCCCTTACTTTGTTTATATAACTGATCGGTTGGCTAGACTTCCTTTTTTATAGTTTTCTTTCTTGTCCTCTGAGTGGCTACTTTGCTGGGCTCAGCCTTCATTATTACCCTTTCTTATTCGCCGCCAGCTAATCCTACTTACACAATCCCCGCCTTTCTACCCTTCCACTGAAATTAATGCCACCTCGTCAGAACCAACACCTGTTCCACGCACATCCCTGTTTATTTATTCGACTTCGAAACCTTTCTCCAGGCTTGACTTCTTTATCTCCCGATCAGCACCAACCAAATCCTTGTCAGCCTCTTCGTAGCGTCCTAGCCCCTCCGGTAATGCAGTGTGCACACCACGATCTGCTCGTACTGTGCTGTTGCTTGCTATAGTTAACTCTCTTCGCTAATCTTTCAACCAATTGTGCAGTGTCAGTGGTGAGGACATCATTGAGTCCCGCTGGTACAATTACCACATTAACTGCCACATTCTGCGAAGAAGACGACTGATACTCGCCTGTCTCCATTTAACTGCTGCATTATGTAGAGTGTTTCACTTGACTTTACGCATTTTTTAAAAACAGGCTTTCCCCTTAGAAGAGCGCTTTTTTCGAGTTACGATTATCAGTGATGTAGTACACCACAATACAGCTTATACGTGCTATGTAGCAGGCTAGGTAACTAGTATTGAATAGTTAGTTTTTTAAGTATTATTGTTAGGCTCCTTATTTATTGAAAGGCGTGTACCCCACCGTTAGTAATATAAATATCACTATTTAGAATTTCGAAAATGCATCTCCCCTCGGCGCTGTGGCCCAACAAATTTTGGCTAATTCTCTAGTTACGTCACTGTAGAGGTTGCTTTGCCTGCAAGCTTCGCAAAAGCGCATGTATTTTGTCGCGATGCAGTCAAAACTTGGTGGGTCACAGCGCCGATGGTTAGCGCGTTTTAGAAATTCTAAAAACATGTATAGATATTCCTTACGGTGGTATACACGCCTCTCAGTAATTAAGAAGCCAAACGATCATAGTTAGATTTGACAACTCAACACTAGTTAACCAGGATTCTAGTTAGCCCGTCTTAGTTGCATTCTAATATACTATACCGCTGACAATGGTATGCTGAAAAATCACTCTTCCAACTCAAAAAGAAAAAAATTTAAAATTATGTTACGTCTTGGGTGAAACACCTTGTATATCCTGCACACGACCTCATGTTTGAGCCACCAGCGATAAGCATCTGGGTGTTCTCTCTTCCTCCCTGCTAACTTCAGGTTTCTGCCTCCTGGTGTCACTGAGGCACTTTCTTTCTGTCCATCTGTTGGCTCTGACTTCGATCTCCTTTTTAGGTGTTTACTGGTTCCCTTCCTCTCCATAGCCTCCAGACTTCCTAGCTGCCACCTGTGAATACCTGTCCCTCTCCAAGCCAGCTTGGCCTACGCTGCGTTCGCTGCCCACGCAAATGCAGGCCGCATCCACGAGGCTGGCGCGGGAATTTCCGCCATGGCTGTTTCAGATGGCAGTGTCCGCCATTTTTTCTTCCATTTCTACACCTAGCGTTCTTTGTAGGGTGTTGACAGGTGCAGATAATGTGCAGTTTTCTTCGTCAACTCTGTCGGGGGTGTGTACTTAATATGCAACAGTTGCTCATAAACTCCCCAGAAAGAAGGTCCATGGATGAAAGGTCCGCCGTGAAAGCGCCCTCTGAGAAAAGAATCTCCCTAGATTTACAAAGCATTACACAGAAAAGAGAATTACAAATGCTTACCGACACTTTTTTTCGTGCCTGCAAGGTTGGAACCTGGACACTGCACGTGACGAGTCCCAGCCCGGCCCCAGTGAAGGTCAACGTCGGGGTGGAGACCGAACCAAGAACAATAGACGACGAGCCGTTACAAATCGACGTCAAGGTGCTAGGATCTATATTTAACACGTACGAAGTGGAGTTCTGGGTCAAGGTCAGGAAGGGCTGGAAGCCGGTTCTGGACGCCGTGGTCATCGCCGTAGTTCACCGGCCGACGAACGATCAACACGCGATAAAAATCCGCCTTAAGGACGACGGAGTAGGTAAGAGCTATTGCTAGTATAGTAAGAAACATTAGGCCCTCTTACACTGCGTAACGCTATCAACGGCTAAAAAGCTGGACTCACAATTGCTGTGCTCGGAATATGTCCTGCGTCTTTTTGTCTACCTTCTTTGTGGTGAGCCACACAAGAAAGTTGAACTGATTACCGAATACCTGAACTTTCCCTATATGTAAACTTGAAGGGAGTATTATCCTAGCGAAATATAAAAAAAGCGATAAAGAAGCAATGCGAGACTATCGAATTTCTTCTTCTCATGTCAAAGGTTTCTCTTAAATATCTAGCAACTGATTCTGGAAAGCCTGAGTTACATTTTGTGGTTTATTGAGACAACCAAAGTAACTGAAGATTCTGATCCACCAAAAAACACCGTTGCGTCTGTTACGTGGATGTTTCCTGTGTTGGTGCCTTCCTGCCTTTCTTCCTACCTTTCTTTCCTTTTTGCTCTATCTCATTATTTCCTTCCTGCTTTCTCTCTCTTTGTACCTTCCACAATCTCACTTTCTTTCCATCGTTCTTTCTTTCACTGTCGTGCTTCCACCGATCCTAGTTCCTTCCGCTGTCTCGCTTTTTTCGATCCTTCTTCCTTCCGCTCTCTCGCTTTCTTACCGTCCTTCTTCCTTCTGCTCTCTCGCTTTATCTCCATCCTTCCCCCTTCCTCTCTCTCTTTTTCTTTCCATCCTTCTTCCTACCGCTACTACGCTTTCTTCAAATCCTTCATCGTGTGCTTTTCCTGAACCTTTTCCCAGACCCCGACTATATCGAAAATGACGGCATATACAGAGGCTACTTCTGCCAGCTCGTAGGCAAAGGACGATACACCTTCACGGTGGAGGTCTCAAGCCAGAAAACGACACGTGAGAAGTACCTCTTGAGGCGCTCGGGTACCTTACTCAGCACGTCAGCCCTTGTTGCTACTACGGGTGAGTTTCCATGTACTCGGCACATTTATCCGTCGAGGCACTCACGTAAACTCAACTTGTGCTAGTCAGTCAACTGCAGCGCTAGGTGCAATCACGCGGGCTTCCCCCCAAGCTATGAAGAAGTACCTTCATCCGAGCACAATGCAATTCCGCGCGAACGCTGACATTCCTGATGCTCGAATGCAGAGGAGCAGTTGAAATTAAGACTCCAAAGGTGGAGTAATGTAACGTCGTTTTTCTTTTGTATATGTTGAATCTGTAGAAGGTCAATGTAAAGGTCGCCGAGGAGAGGACCGCGGTCACGTTTATTTGAAAGCTGGCGGAGAGATGACAGCGGCAGAGCAGCGGCGGCAGCGTCCGCCTGAGGCCGAGGTCCAGAGCTTTCTCTACACGCGTGCTCGTCCAGTAGGCGACCGCGGTCACGTTTATCTGAAGGCTGACGGAGAGATGACAGCGGCAGAGCAGCGGCGGCAGCGTCCGACCGAGGCCGAGGTCCAGAGCGTTCTAACTAGCGTGGCAAGTTGCCCTCCTCTACGACTTCGCCCATATAAACCATGTGTCACATTGGAGCTTAAAGTCCATATTTGGTTAGATTCCTGCATACAGATGCGTGCCTGCAACATCCGTCACTAGGCGACATGCCCCGACTTGTGCATGAAAGAGAGTTTCAGCTGATTTTGTGCTTAACGTGAAAAACGACGTCGCTGAAATAATTCCTCCCGACATTTATGTAGATTGAAAAGGTACAGGTATTTCGCAGAGTGTTACTGGGTGCCGATGTAGCCTCTTGACAGGGGTTCTCAATCCTTGAACACACCTTTTCTGGCCGACTGTACCAACTATTGAGCGGGTTGTATGCATCGCCACGCAGGGCGAGCGATGCGCGCTATCGGCGACAGTGGCGAATGGAAATTCAGGATGGAATCGAATGCAGAGGGAATGTAGTGTCCCCGAGGGCTCGAAAGTCGGTGTAACCGCCTTGCAGAGGTCTCTTCCAAACTAAAACAAAGATAAAAAAAAATAGATTGCGAGACTCTATACGGAATCGTATTCGCGTGTTGGTAGGGGTAGTGTGCCGTGGCCCCTCCTTCCCTGTCCCTGTAGCAGTACTTTAAGTTGAAATGCAACATTTTGACGCCCATATTGTGTTCACGTGGGCAGCAATACCCAGTGCAGATTCTAGCGGCGTGGATATGTACATTAAAATAACTGAAAGTGGGCAAAGTCCGATATATTTATCGTGCGTTTTCGATTTTGTGCGTCACACGTGCGCAGGAGTCTATAAGCATTAAGATGGAAAATGTTGATAAGCTTATTTCTGGAAAAGAAGTCTTTAATGGAGTGTGTATTGGTTGGTTATAAACAATTCCGAGAGCCCGCTTTTCAAGGACAGCTCATTTTTTTTAGACTGGTATATGCAGCGGCGCCCGAAACTAATGGGCAGTAGTTTAAATGTTTGGGAAACAATGCGTCATAAAGCAATTTTTACTTTCTTTCAGGAGACAACTTCTTAAACGAGTCAAAAATCCGATGGCTTTCGCTGCTTTTAAAGCTACATTGGTTATGTGGTCATCCCACAACCTATTTTTGGTGAATATTACGCCAAGTGACCAAATGACCTTAATATTTCAATCTCTTCATAGTTAAAAAATCGGCGAAGGAGATCACTGCACATTCTGTGTTTTCGGTGAAAAAGTATTGGTTTAGGTTTTACGGCATTTACGTAGAGAAGACTTTTATCACACCATATTTTTATTTTCTCCAAGAGCATATTCGCATTCCTTGTTAACGCGATTAGTATCGCCAGATAAAAACAAACTGGTATCGCCAGTGTTAACTATGAACCTTTCACTTGTATCCACACTTATTATATCATTAATATATAGATGAATTAGCAACAGTCGCTGGATATTCCCTTGGGGAACCCCGCAGGAGGCTGTTCTAGGAATTGATTTTCTATTCATTTATTTAGACGCACTGTTTTCTGAGTGCTAAATAAGAAATAATTAAAAGTCGTGGTTTTCGCCTTATTCCTTGATATTAAAGCTTTTGAAACAGGCTGCTATGATTTGTGCAGTTAAAAGATTTCCTTACCTCAGAAAAGTTCCTAAACAAGTTTTCTATTTTCACTTTTCTTTAATATATATTCATTCTGGTGTAGAAGAGCAAGTTCTGATGAACGGCCTTCTTGAAGCCATATTGTCAGTCGGCGATTATACCGCGTTTATTGCAAAAGTTCCCAGCTCGTTTGAGAATAAGCTTCTCTAGCACAAGACAGGCAAACTACTGATTGATCTACAGTTCCCAAAATTGTTTTTATCTCATTTCTTGTATAAGACTGCTACTCTAGCAACCTGCATTTTCAAAGGGAAAGTGGTGGTCTCGGTAGATAACATATGTGTTCTAATGGCGCATTAATAATGTCGATGACACGATTGACTGGGCGAATGTGGATATTAACTGCATCACAGGGGGTACTGTTCTTCAGGTCTCTAAGCGTTTACATAATTTCATGGCCAGAGACAGGGTCTGCAAACAAGGACGAAAGGCATCTATCAATGGCTAGATGAGATGAATGTGATGAGAAATTGGAAGGGGAGGTATAAACTCGTTAAATTCTTTTGCGAGGTGACTACCAGAATATTCTATCACACGGTTAGTTGTCTTACTGGGGCTTCTAACCGGCGAAATGCTGGAGTTGAGTGACCGCAGCTCACGCCAGAGATTAAGAGGGCAATTTGATGGCGTCTGAAAAAGAGTTTCAGAATGTATGTCCTTCGCCTGTCGTATATCGGAATTCAGTTTATTCCTGTACTTCTTAAAGCCCTCAAAACAAGGCTCTCTTAGGTGTGAATAAATACCTGATATAATTTGTGATTTTTTTATACGCGTGTGCAATTCACGCGATATCCACGGCTCGCTTATGGTATCAGGCGCCCTCTTTAACATTGGATTAAAATGATTGTTATCAATATGAATGAACTTGCCGAGCAAAAACTCATAACTGCTCTGCGAACAACTTTATTTATAACCAGTTAATATCCTGCACATTTGAACCGAATCTTTCTAGAGCACCTGCTGTTAGATATTGGACTATAATAAGGCAGTAATTACTCATTCCCGTCCACCCGAGCGCAGCCATACACTTTTAAGGAAAACCCCGCCGTGGTGGCTCAGTGGTTACGGCGCTCGGCTGCTGACCCGAAAGACGTGGGTTCGATCCCGGCTGCGGCGGCCGAATTTCGATGAAGGCGAAATTCTAGAAGCCCGTGTGCTGTGCGATGTCAGTGCACGTTAAAGAACCCCAGATGGTCGAAATTTCCGGAGCCCTGTACTACGGCGTCTCTCATAGCCTGAGTTGCTTCGGGACGTTAAAACCCCAATAAACCAAACCAAAAAAACTTTTGAGGAAAAGTCAGAGAATTCCTTAAGTAACTACTAAGCAATTACTTGTCACACAGATCGCTACCTTCATAGTAGCCGGAAGTAGTAAAAGCCAAATTAGTGAAAGTTACTACCTCAATAAACTAGAGAAGAGCACTGCAATCGCAAACAAAATGCTAGGGGTATTTACTAAGAAAATGCTTAGCAACATTTCGCAGATGCTGCTAGCGTTCTCACCCGGTGCGCTGCATAGCTTGCTAAATTTATGCATGATGCAAAAATAAATGAAGCTGCAAGATCAATTTCGTCAATTTCCGATCACGCCCATAGCTGCCAATGCCTTCTGGCCGTAAGTCACACGCTAGGGCTTAGACAAATAGCGCATTACATGTACAAATTATGCGAGGTGATTGCATAAAAGAGCCTTACAGGGCACACACAAGGGTCCAGAATGCAAGAAAAACACGAACAAGAAATGGTTACGGATGCGAGACACATAAGTGCACAGTAACTCTTTCTCCGTCTGATCCATTCCATAGTTCAGGCTCTCATTTACGGGCTTGTGGCTTTATAGAAACAGGTTAGCATACCTTGCTGCACGCCCCTGCAGAAATGTTAAGTTACAAAACCAATTTGTTCACACAACAGTCAGTGTCAGTTATGTTCTCTCACTGTATTTTAATGTGCAGTTATGGTATGTGGGGTTTAACGTGCCAAAGCTACTCAGGCTGTGAGCGACGCCGTAGTGAAGGGCTCCGGAAATTTAGACCACCTGGGATTCTTTAACGTGCTCTGACATCGCATAGTAGACGGGCCTCTAGACTTTCGCCTCCATTCAAATTCGACCACTGCGGCCGGGTTCGAACCCGCCTCTTTCGGGCCAGCAGCCGAGCACCGTAAGCACTGAGCGGCGATTTTAGGGTTCATGCAACGGTTACTAACCAGGTGCTAACTAGCGACCGCAGTTAGTAAGAAGAAAGCAAAGACTACTTTTACTGACTATACCATGAGAGGTAGGCAAGTAGTTTGTAAAAAATAGCAAAATGACATAGGAGTCAGCAACTGCTGTATTTTCTACCTTTTACTGCCTTATTTAAGAGTGTACGGCTACAAAGGAAAGCTTTACAGCTTTCTCGCAAACTTCTAGTTAAAGAAAAATTCGTCCTGGTCTGGGGTTCGAACCCCACTTACTACGAACTTTGGATACAACGAACCAATGCCGAGTGACGATCAAGTTCGTTATAAGTGGGCTCAACTGTACGAGGGGGTACCCAAAAGAAACCGGACTAAATTTTTTTGTCGGCAAAGCTTCTGTGGTACCGCGTTTTGCCACTAGGAGCGCATAGAACGAACATTTCTGAGTCAGTAAGCCGAGTGCCGTCGTTGAAGGAGGTCAGACTAGTTTAGGCAGAGTTTTAGAGTGACGGCTGTTTTGTGTGAGTGTCGTTTTTGCAATGGCTGATTTTCGTGAACAGCGTGCGCCGGTGAAATTCTTATCTTTGCTCGGAGAAAGTTGAATGGAAGCTCTTGAAATATTAAGAAAGACGTACAAGGACGATGCTATGGGGACAACTCAAGTGTTCCTGAATTGCATCCTGAATCAAAGAAACAATCATGTCAATGGAAAACTTCAAATTCACCTCGCCTCAAGAAAGCTCGTCAGGTGAAATCAAACCTCAAAACAATGCTGATTTGTTTTTTCGACGTGACAGGAGTCGTTCATTGCGAATTTGTTTCGCAGGGCCAGACAGTTAGCCAGGCGTTCTACTTCCATGTTTTGAAAAGATTGGGCAACAGTGTGCGGTGGAAGCGGCCAGATTTGTGGTGGTCGGATGACTGGTTTTTCAATCATGGCAATGCCCCTGCTCACACAGCCCTGTCTCTACGACAATTTTGCTCCAAAAATGGCATGACCTCTATTCCTCAGCCCTCATACTCTCCCGACCTTGCCCCGTGCTACTTTCTATGTTTCCTAGAATGAAAAAATAGGTGAATGGAAAGCGTTTCGCTGATGTTGCTGAGGTGAAGAAAAAAACGACGGAGGCACTGTCAAGCATCACAAAAAAAGAATTTAAACAATGTTTTCAAAAATGGAATGAAAGATTCGACAAGCGTATCATTGCAAGTTGGGAATACTTTGAAGGAGATTGAAGGTCTGTGCTTAAAATGTGAACAAATAAGTTCAAACAAAAATAAGTCCGGTTTCTTTTGGGTACCCCCTCGTATGTCAAAAAAATAAATCACCTACAGAGCTGCGCTCGTGTTTGCAATTAGGAAGTAACCTAATCACCTTCATAAGTTTTTTTAATGGCCTTGCGAACTAACTGGTCGTCTGAATTCCTTCCCTTTTTCTTCTTATGCCCCTTCACCGGCTGTTACTCCCGCAGAAACAGACCTGAAACCGAGCCTCGAACCGGTGACCGCGTACCCGATATCGTGGTTCAAGATTATCGACAGCACCCACGACGACACCACCGGCCCAGCCCGTGAGCCAGTGGACAATTTTCAGAGGGTGGTGTCCGGAGAGCCTTTCATTGTCAAGGAAGATATTCTGGAAGAGCAAATCCCTCCAGCATCCATGCGGGACTTCACCGCGAAAGTACTGGAGCCGAGAAAGGACAGAACTCTCCTGGCGAACGTAACGTGGACATGGCCAGGAGCTCATCTCACGTCGTGTGGAAACGGTACGAACTTTAAAAAGCAACGTGTATTGTGGGGCTCGCACGCACTTAATCCACTTATTAAGTATAGTATTCCTGTATGAAAAACTGGGCAAATTGGAATCGAATTATGGGAGAGTCTCATCGAAAGCGTAAAGTCGGCAGATGAGAGAGGAGGGGTGCATTTTAAAGATTTTTTCTATTGTTGTGACGCTATTCGCGCTAAGTTGCCGTTGCGTTCTTGAATGCCCTATAAAAATCGGCTTTCTTCCCACGCGTTCTGCTATAATGTTGAAGTTTGATATCCACCGAAAAACACGTCCGCTAAATACAATTGTATTCTTTTAGATAACTATAACGCCACATTTTACGGAAATGAGGCTCATATACACACGCTGCTTTATCCACTGTATTGCCATCCACTATCGCCACACTACTGCTGTCCAGTTCTGCTGTGGAAAACTATAGGAACATTTGAAGGAGCTGTTGTAACGGTTGGTTGCTTTCGGCCTCGTTGGAGAGCCGTCTTATATATCCCTTCCCACTTTAAGTCAAATATAACATTGAATCAGAAATTTCGCGCGTAGTTTACCAAAAAAAAGACAAGTTCCTATTGTATTAGCCAGCAGCCACACCAAAAGATGCGCATGTGTCTGTTGTGACGGGATGCCGGAACTGACTTACGATGTACTGCGCCATGTGTTTTCGGCAGCATTACGAAGAAAGCAACTGGCCCCGACACCTGCGCAGCGTTACTGCGGGTGTTTATTATTATTTGTGCTTTATTTCGCAGAAAGAGTGTACTCGAATCCTGTCTTGAGAAAAAAGCAATACAAATGTCCCGACATAACGAAAGTATGACCGGGAAATTTGAATTTTTTTTACATACTTGTTGCAAAGTCAATAAATTGAATTGGAATGACCCTTAGATCATGAGAGACGTGGTGCGGAAAACCGATAGTACAGTCGAAAGAATTACTACTTCGCAACTATTTGCTGTCCATCATAACGGACGTATCTTTGGAAAAGGTGCTAGTTTAAACGAGCAGGGAATTGAGGATCATTTTGTGGTTCTGAGATGCGGTTGTTTTAACATGCAACAATTCTTAGGTGATCTGATCACTTCAAAAAGGTGACGAAATACAGCTTTAGATGTCCGGCACGCTATCAAGCACAGTATTTTTCATCAACATAAGTATGTAAATGACGTGAGGACAACTGTTTGCGAAAACGTTCGCTCGCCTATTGACCCACCACGACTGCTTCATGTCAGATGGCAGGCAGACGCTCGTGGTATCCTGAACAAGAATGACCTCTTTTAAAATTTCATCGTGAAATATACACAGCCAGAACACACACATGACTTCTGTGAAAACTTGGCGAGAGAAACGAAAGCATAGCGCTGATCTCAGTACATATCAGTGGCATAGCTTGTGATGACGTCACACTGGATGGTGTCCTGTTTCCCCTCAACGACGTTGCTTTTTCGCAGCTTCCGCCGTGGATATTCGAGTCGGAAAAGAATTCCATCACCTAAAGTACGACTTCGAAAACCAGGTTAAGATCACAGAAGCCGACGTCGTCGAAGGCAACCTGGATCCGTTGCCTCCTGGTGGCCGGCATGTTGTCACTTTATCACTTCCCGCCAGCTTCTCCTCGTTTGAGGAAGATGGCACCTGGATATGGGACGCTTGCATGGCAGCTCGAGTAGCTAACAGTTATGGGCGGAAGTCCGATGTTTCGAACGTTGTTTCAGTGTTTTACGCCCCTTGGGCTTTTCCCACAATAGTGACCACCACCACGAAAACAACAACGACAAGGGCCCCGACCGAAAAGGTCACGACAACACAAGGGCCAACACAAGCTATGGATGCACCAAAGGAAAGCAGTGACGATTCGCCTTTCATTGCGTCACCCTTGTTCTGGGTTGCACTGTTCTGCATCGCAGCGCTGATCATCATTGTCATCGTGCTTGCGGTATCCTTGATGCTAAACCTCAAGGAGGAGGGCCAGTCAAACCGCACGGAAGGAGAGCGGACAAACTTTACTTCATAAAACTTAACAAAAATAAAAATTGGTTCTAGCATCGTGTTAGTGATCATAAATGTCCAGGAGCCCTCCGGCCTCCGCCTCATTCCTCGCCTTGGTGACCACTTTGCGCTTGTTTATCACGTCCGTAGCAAGCAGAGCGTCTCCCAGAAAGACCGAGATGAGGTCAGGACGGACCCCACGGTGGGTGGTTTCGGACATGCCCACAGATAATGTTAGAGGTCGGCCGCTGGGGCCTGAAAGGCAGAACACTGAGGTGGATATCAGGCTGGGTGCATGCGGCTAACTATTGCAGACAAGGCGTACGAGTTCATCCGGCGGTGCCTCCAGACTGCGCTCTCACGTGTGTAGAGAGGGTGGTGTGGCACTGGATTAAGGCGCCTACTCTGTTGTTGTTGTTGTTGCGACTGAGAGAAGGATGAAAAGGGAAGTGCACGGGCCTGCCGACTGGCTCAAGCCGAGCCCCACCACTGCCACGTGCAAATAGAGGCGAATTCAAAGGTAAGAGGAAAGAGAAAAGAAAAGACGCGCGTCGCAACAACGGCGTCCGCCGAAGCGAACTCTGGCTGAAAAAAAGACAAGCTCCTACTCTCGCGTTGGTAGGTAGTTTAAGAATAGGTGGCTCGAAGCTTTGGTGTTTGGTTCGGTTTTGAGGAAAGGAAAAGACACAGTAACTGTCTCACATATCTAGGTGGACACCCGGAACCGCTCCCTAAGGGAAGGCATAAGGGAGGGAGTGAAAGAAGACAGGAAGAAGAGGTGCCGTATTGGAGCTCTCCGCGCACTGACATCGCACAGCACACGTGCGCATGTTGAGTTTCGCCTCCATCGAAACGCTGCCGCCGTGGTCGGGTTCATTCCCGGGTACTCCGGCTTAGTAGACCAGCAGGGTGTGTTGTTGGGCAGGTTTCACATTCTGAACATTGTAGCGCTGGCAGACGAGTTGTTAGTTCAGCGCCCTGTGTGTCCCGTCCTTCCTTCGTCCGTCGTCTGCCAGCACTACAATGTTCAGCAGATGACCGCCTTAACCACTGAGCCACCTTGAAGGCCAAGTTTTGAGGGCTCCAAGAAGTTTCGGGCGTTGAAGTGCGCATGCGCAATACGGCAGACCGCCTTGCGTCTTGAGGTAACTTCAGCGGGGAACGCTACTTTGCTGAAATACCGTGGGCCTAAACGCCGTTTACCTTCAGGCAACATGGCGGCGGCAGTCCAAGCTGGGTGTATCGCTTCGCCACCGATTGGGCGCTCGCGCTACACATGTGTGTCGCTTTCACGGCAGTCGAAATGCGAATAAAGCTTTCGCTTTCTGTGAACATGTCTGCACCACACAATTTTAGCCATAAAACAAACCAAATTTTCAGATTGCTTCATTGCTTCTAAACATGCTAGGCTTAGCGAGTACACTTCGTCCGATGGGAGTTTGCTTTCAAGTAGCACGTCTTGGTGGTGCCTATCTGCAATAGTAATGTTGGTTCAAACCAAGTATGTAAACTGGCGACGGTTCTAGTAACGCTAGTTAAACAACCCCTCTCCACTAGAAAATTGGAGAATAATTCCCTTAGGGCGCGGTTGAGGTGTCCACCGAGATATGTGAGACAGATACTGCGCCATTTCTTTCCCTCAAAAACCAGTTATGAAAAGGAATTGGTGCAGTACCTATCTCACGTCTTGGTGGACACCCGAACCGCACCGTAAAGGAAGGGATAAGGGAGGGAGTGCAAGAACACAGGAAGAAACAGGCCCCATAGTGGAGGGCTCCGGAATAATTTCCACCACCCGGGGATCTTTAACGTAAACTGACAACGCACAGCACAAGGGCGCCTTTTGCATTTCACCTCCATCGAAACATGGCCGCCGAAGCCGGTATCGAGACCGGGAACTATGACTCTAGCCGAGCGCCCTATCCACTGAGCCACCTCGGCATGTTAACTAGTTTGATGCAGAAAGGGGCCACGAAGAATTAGCATTCCGTTAACTCGGTGCTTTACTATTTATGGAGTAAATTTTATTCGCGCGGACGTCAAATAACTGAAAAACAAATTACAATTGCGACATTTACCATTCGTTCGTACGCACGAGATGGCGCTACACGTGGCAAGCAATGAAAAAATGTCTAAAGCGGCAGCTGTTGGTAGCGTTTGTTTCGGTTATTTTATGCGAACTTTGTGCTGCAGAAGAGTAGCCGCATATATGAAACAAAAACATCTTCACTTGTTTATTTTTATTTTGGTTATATCTCTTGGTCGCAATGGTGCAGCACTATAAGATGCGAGGCCCATCACAACTGAGCAGAGAAAATCCCCATTTGTAAACCCCATGATGCACGCGCGTCCGTATTGTTGGAGCCCCGTATTTATTTGAGGCCCCCCAAACTTTGGGGACCCTATTTTAAAGCTTTCTAGCAGGTCATGCCCGCATGGTAGTCGTTCATGCAGTCGTCGTCACTGCCACTGGTTTCGGGAGAGGGTTCCATCGCCGCTAGGAGCTAGATTTATCGACCGGGCTCATGAACGCGCACAATACCGAACATACCCTCGTGGCCAGGTTCAGACGACGCAGTCATTGAGTGTCGCAGAACAATTGAGTGTTCAAGCACCCGTGTGGGCTTCTGTGGTATGTTGCCACGGAAAAAGCGTGTGCATGTGGTTTGTGAATCGGTGCTAGTGGTCGGTTTCGCGGTCTGCATGGTGGACAGGCAGGGTGGACAGACTCATTCTACTTACCCTGGATGGATGGAAAACTTTATTGTGCAAGCGAGTTGGGACTGTACAAGGTCCCAGGGCCACCGCCCAGCCCTCACATTACGCGCATGTAGGCCACGTAGGTCAATGCACTTGCACCCTGGGTCACACAGCGAAGTTGCGTGTCCGGGTCCTGTGACGAAAGGACGGCCTCCCAGTCCTCCCATTTTCCGATGGCGGGTTGTCCCTGTGGGGGAGGATCAGCAGGACAGCCGAAGAGGATGTGGTCCAGGGTGGCGTGCGATTCTCCGCAGAGAGTGCACTGAGCTGAGTTGTAGTAAGGGTTCGGGTCTGGAGTCGCCTTCAGAGAATATGTTGGGAGTGGGATAGGCGGGGCTGGAGAGGGGGGTAGAGTCGACGGCCAAGGCTTGCTTGTTGAGTCAGTTCTGGGAACGTGTGTGCCCGATCTCTCGAGAAATTCCGGCTGGGGTCGCCATTTGCCCGGCAAATAAGTCCTCGGGCTATATTATTGGCGGCCTCTTATCCAAGACTGACACAGTGAGCCTGCACCCACACGAGCTCAATACGGCTATCGGAATTTAGGGTGCATATTCTCAATATCTGCCACGCGGTGGGAGGGACGCGTCCGTGGGCGAAGTTAAGAATGGCGGTTTTGGAATCGCTAACTATATAAGCCGCATTCATTTAAGCAATGGCTATTGCTATAGCCGCTTCCTCTGCTTCTTCCGGGGAAATAGGGGGGGGGGGCGGCTATGAAATGAGTAAGTGGGGGGGGGGGGGCAGCTGAATTGTAAGCCACCGGTACTGAGCGGTCTGGACCACACGCAGCGTCCACCAAGCGCACATCCTCTGAAGTATTCTTTATGGAGAGCTTTGGCTCGCGTGACTCGACGGGATTGATGGTACTCAGGGTGGACATTCTTAGGAAGGAGTATGAGGATAAGCTCGGCGTGTATGGCGCGAGGGAGAGAGATTAAGTCTGCAGCGTGTGCGGGTATGCGAAATCCCAGAGAATCCAGTATACGAGGTCTGTTAGAAAAGTATCCGACCTTATTTTTTTTTTGAACACCTGATGGATATGAAACAAGCGCGCTTGCACCAGCAGACCTTGAAACGTCGTGCGCATGCACGAATTTTTTCCCGCCTGCCGATAGCGTCAGTCGCTGGGATGCAGCGTTTGAGTGAGGTAGTGCGCAGTGCTCTCGTCGGTTTTTTAGTGCAAGAAAAATGGCGGTGCGAGAGGAGCAGCGCTAATGCATCAAATTTTGCCAGAAACGGGGCGACAGCCAAGTGGAAAACATTCGAAATATTTAGACGGTTTTCGGTGATGATGCTTAGAGCAGCACACAAATTAAGCAATAGTACAACTGGTTTAAAGATGGCCGCACATCGGTGGAGAGCGAGCCACGCTCCGGTCGGCCATCAACATGCCGAAATGGCCAGGTCATTGCCGAAGTGAACGCTATAGTGATGCGGGACCGTCGTGTGACTATCCGAGAAATTGCGGAAGAGGTGTACATCAGTAGTTTTTCTGTACATTCCATTATCACCGAAGATTTGGCCATGAAGAGAGTTGCGGCGAAATTCGCGCCGAAGCTGCTCACGGTGGAGCAAAAGCAGCTTCGTGTTGAAGTCTCACAGGACACGTAGGATTCCACAAACAGTGACCACGACTTCATCAACACCATAATCACTGGTGACGAATCTTGGGTGTACGGGTACGACCCGGAAACCAAATTCCAGTCGTCACAGTAGAAGCATTCCACGTCCCCAAGACTAAAGAAGGCCTGCCAAATGCTCAGCAATGTCAAAGTGATGCTGACTGCTTTCTTGGACTCTCGCTGTGTGCCACACCACGAGTATGCACGCCCCAGGGTCAAACAATGACTAAAGAGTACAACAGGGATGTCCTCCGTCGCCTACGTGATGCTGTGCGGCGCAAGAGACCGGAGTTGTGGTCAACAGGAAATTGGCGCATCCATCACGACAATGCTCCTGAACATTCTTCCCACTTGAGTAAGACTTTTTTGGCGAAAAACCAGACCCCTGTAGTTCAACAGGTTTCCTACTCTCTTGATATTGCCCCCTGCGACTTCTGGTTGTTTCCCAAAATCAAGAGGTCATTGAAAGGAGCGCGATTTCAAACAAGAAAGGACATTATGGCTGCAACGACAGCTGAGCTAAACTCCATTCCGAAAAAGGCCTTTTCGGAATACTTCAAACAGTGGCAGCACATCTGAGAGAAGTATGTTGAGTCCCAAGGAGACTACTTTGAAGGTAATTAGGTTTCCAACGCTCCAGGTATGCCATTTTGTTTTCTTCGGCCAAAGGTCGGATACTTTTCTAACAGACCTCGTATACCGCGCCGTTTCTGAGTCAGCCACACGAAGGTGCTGTGTGTGGTGATGTGCATCGGTAAGTTCTTGTATCGTGTTCTGTATTTACACTTTTAAGAGCATGTCCGTGCTAGTGCTCTTTGGTAGGTTGAGTGCTGCTTTGGTAGCCATGCAGATTAGAGCACTGATCTTATCTTTATCGGCACAGGAGAGGCTTAGGTAAGGAGGGGCGCAAATAATGCGACTAAGCACAAAGGCATGCGGCACCTTGAGATTGTCTGCTATTTCTAGACCGGTTCGTGAAGGGGAAACCCTGCTAAGAAGATGGATACGGAGTAAATGGACTGTTTTAGTGCTTTCAGGGAAAGGATGTTTTTGCCCGTGTCCAGTATATTCAGGCCAAGAATGCGGAGGGTAGGTGTTTGCGGTATGGGAGTGTCATGCAGGTAAATCGTGATGGGGGCGGTAGGGGCGCGTCGTGAGTGGATTATGAGGAGTGGTGACTTTATGAGGAAACATTAAAGCCCAATGCTTGCCGCGTGAGTAGCTATAGTTGTGGCTGCTTCCTGAACGGTCGATTCTATGTCGCCATCCGAGACGTATGTGGTCCAAACCGTTATATCATCCGCGAAAAGTGCGTGTCCTAACTGCGGGATTCGGCTGAGAGCCTTGGCCAGGGGGACGAGAGTGAGGTTGAGGAGGAACGGAAATAACACCGCCTCTTGCGGGGTAGCAATGTTACCAAGGGTGAAGGAGGGGGTCTGTATAACATCTGTATGCATTACGCGGTGCGACCGTTTAACAAGGCCCGGTTATAGTTGTAGGTCTTAGGCACCAACTGCAGCTCTTGGATGCCCTGCAGGATGCCGCTGTGCGTAACTTTGTCAAATGATTTGGTGAGGCCGTCTGCCAGGATTGCTCTGGTGTGATGTAACATGTCATTGAGGATAGCGTGTGAAATCTGTAGCAGGGCGTCCTGTGCCGAGAGATGGGCTTCGATATCCTACGATAGTATAGGGATATATTATATGGGATTCCTTTTGTTGCGTGAGACGGGTGAGGATGACATGCTCAGTTTGCCCAGGCAGGAAGTTAACGAAATGGGACGCAGATTTTGGGCTTTAAGTTATTTGGTTTAGGAATAGAAATTATTTTCTCGTGCTTCCATTCAGCAGGTAGCGTCCTCATTTCCCAGCACTCATTGAAGTAGTCGGTGAGGAGGAAATCTAAGCGGTCATCAAGATTTCTGAGCATGGCATTCGCAGTCTGCAGCACGTGCTCACAGTCTTGAGGGGTAAAGCTTAACTGCCGCTTCCAGACATCGGTAGTATAAATAAATATTTCTCTCTCTCTCTCTCGGTATTCAGATTGCCGCGGTTACGACATCGTAACCGCGGCAATCTGACAGTCATGACAGCAGCCACCACTGAAAGAGAAAAACCAGCTTTCTGTAACCTGTCAACCTGAATGTTGAGGCTGTCATTTACCAGGTGAGCACATGATTTCTGCTATTTACCGTCTTAGAATGAGCAGACTGAAACTGCAACAGGTCTTTCCGGGCCCGTGGTGAGTACATCGAACACGTGTGATCTGGTGTTAAAGTGATGTTAATATCTAAAAACTGCAATCTATCTTGTTCAGGTAATTCGTGGGTAAAGGTTAGACCCCTCTCATGTCGTTTAAAGACAGAGAGTTTTTTGCACGGTGTCCGTGTGTGTCAAACCGGGTTGCTTTTTAAGAATCACCAAATAATCGTCCACGTATCTAAAAACTTTAAGAACTATCTTGCCGTCCAAATAGCACACCATATCACGATCAATGCTGGCCAAGAAAATGTTAGCCAGTACAGGTGCCACACAAGACCCGATGCAAATGCCCTGATGTTGAACATGAAAATGGTTGTCAAAAGTTACAAAACTGGACTCAAGATAAAATTCTAGTAGGTTCATGAAATTGTCCAGGGTTAGGCCGCTGGTGTTCTGAAAATCTACGACACCATTATCGTCGATGCAAGACCTAAGTGCACAGAATAGGGCATCATGCGGTATAGAAAAGAACAGGTTTTCTATGTCAAAAGAGACAGCGTAACCTAAAGATGAGGAGCCCTGTAGGAAAGAGGCCACATGACCTGATTTTTTTACAACAGAAGAGTCTTGTATAACTAAAGTCTTTAAACACTTCTGGAGGAAAGAGCTAATCTCCCGTTGCCACGCATCCCTTTCACTCACAATACACCGGAACGGCTTGCCATATTTGTACGTCTTCACGGTAAAAACAGTTCTAGGCTACTGCGCTTACAGTTGTTAACAGCTCTTGAAAGTCTATCTAAAGCCAAGTCCTTGCACAGTTCTATGGCTCGAGCCTTTACCTTGGAAGTCTTCACGTTTTTGGTAACAAAGTTCCTTCTGGCGGCCTCAACGGCCTTGTCGTGAAACATCCCTGCTGGTAGCACAGCAAATCCCCCCTCCTTGTGTGCCTGCACAACCATCAGCCGATGTTCTTTGAAGAAAGAGACGACTTCATCGGCGTCCTTTTCCACAGTTGACTGTCTTCGGCCCGCAAATACTTGAGGCTTGGTGGCCGTCCGCAGCAGGTAATCAACCTCATCAAGAAGACAATTTCACGGTCCTCTTCACTAGCTTTGCGCGCTACTTGTCGATTCAACGACAGCAACTTGTGCGCTGGCACATTAGGCTTCATGCTGGACTTCGGGCCTTTCTTTAGCACATCGGCTATCTTGGGTGGTAGATCCGTGTCGGCCAGCAAAGAAATCGCTCAGCCAAGACTTTTTTCTCTAGGTCTGCCTTTTGGAAGGCGCCGCAAAAGGCAGTTCCGCCAAAATTCGACCGCTTGGGAAGTCTGTCGCCGATAGGACTGTAACCTGGCTTTACCTATCCACTCGGAGTCTGTGTTAAAGGCGAACGAATGCAGCCAGTGATTTAGAAGTCTGATTTGGCGCCATAGCTCCGATCTCAATATCTTGCAGATGCGCTTCAAATGACCAGCAGACGGCCACACGTGGCCAAAAAGAGCTGTGAATTCTATCGGCACTAGGTTCTTCTTGAGGCAATAGCCAAAAAATTGGGCATGGCAGGTCGCAGACGCAATGGAGCTTATCAAAGTAAGTACATTACAGCTTAACGGAGAAACACTGATATCCACGGCTGATACATTGGTAAACTGACATCGAGTGGCGGTGAACTCCTCCATGAGTGTCTTCTCATCTGATTCTCTCCAGATGAATCAACGGACTTATTGTAATCTTTGAGCCTGACGCCGCAATTGCTCGCTTAGATTGAGGTTCTGGCTTGAGTGCCAAGGGGCAAGGAACAGCTTTCTCTGCTATATAAGGCACATTGCATCAGTTTTGCTGAATGAAGCAGTTTTCGGCCATTGTCGCAAACAAAGGAAAAAAATTGCAATCAACGTCATCATACGAGGTCTTCAAAAATTTCATCAGAATGGCCTTGTCATTAAGACGTGCCAAGAGCACTCCCAAATATGGTGGTGTGCAGGTGAGGCTAGTTCGCGCAGGAGAAGTCGAGACTTGCAAAACGCTCAGCACTGTTGACCCTAGATTGGCGGATACGACGTAGTGCACCGTGGCAACAAGTAGTGTCAAAGCATAAAAAATGTTCGGTAAGAATGCTGCTCAGCAAGCATCATGAGGCGGGGATATACTCTCTTTTCAATAAATAATCGATTCGTATCTATAATTGAGGCTTTGTAGCTCACTAATCCGTCTAAAGCCTCGTACCTATCAAGAGCTAAGATACTGTAGATATTTCACAAAGCAAACTACTCAACCTATGAACTGCCATGAAAGTGTTGCTACAGTTTTGTTCACGCTTCTGGGGAACAAATTGGGCAATAAGCTACTGCACCTGCTTGGGCATCGAACATTTTTACCGAGCAGCAGGTTTTCGCAAAGTACAGAACGAATCTGTACAGCTAAAGGCATAATTTATTTATCATTTATGGGAAGCACTGTGGCAACATCGCCATCAGCCTGACTACGCCCACTGCAGGGAAAAGGCCTCTCCTATGTCTCTTCAATTGACCCCGCCCTTTGCCAGCAGCGGCCACCGTATATCTACTAATTTCTGAATCTCCTCCGGCCACCTAACTTTCTGCCGCGACCTGCTACGCTTGCCTTCTCTTGGAATGCACTCCGTTACCCTCAAGCACCAATGGTTATCCTACCATGGAATTACATGCCATGCCCAAGCCCATTTCTTCCTCTTGATGCAAATGTGGCAACAATGCAAAAACAGAAATAGGGCTGGACACCGTGCTATTTTCTATCGGCAGCATATATCATATATCAGCCTGCAGGGTATCATGTAGCTGACTCGCTTTGCATCATTGCCTTTCGTAATTGATCGAATATGTGAGGAAATCTAGTCTTCATCCATCTCAAGACTTCGAGGAGCTGACAGTGCCACTACATGGCTTAGCGGGTGGGGGGGAAGGTGGGATCGCAGGCGAAATTTTGTACTTTTTGGCGCTGAGCAATGCAATTTCGGCAGTCTTTTTTGGAAGTCCACTGGATCTTTAAACGGAACAGTCGCTGAAATAATTACTTTTGGCATTTTGAATTTCTTTATACACCCTTGCTACAACACATTGCAACACATATCGCTGTCGGAGATCGCAGTTTTTTTTTCATCTTTATTGATGAATGAGAACCACGACTTGGGGAGGTCAAAATTATGGCTTGAAGCAAAGACAGAGTAGCCTGCGAACTGGCACAAGCGTTTTTTTTTTATCCAAGAAAGAGGGGACACGTGCTTCAGCACCACTTCTATCTTCCTGCAAGCAAGTGAACATAGACTGCTACAAAATGCGCGATAAAGGGTAGTTTTCGTCTGTGGGATATTTTCTGTTTTTTTTTTTTGCCATATCGGAAATGCGCATGCGTTCCCCTTCTTCAGCCTATACATATGCAACATGTGGCCTTCAATAAACACATCTGGAGTCAGCGCCCGTCCTGTCCGCCGTTATGTGTGGTTTGTTTTATACTTAGCGCTGCTTTTACCTTTTGTTAGCCAATGCTGCACCAACTTCACCAACAAGATGACTTAAACGTGCTTGCTGTTGTTCACTAGTGGACCCCTTGATAGGCCCCGCGCGCAGGGCCAATTTTCGGGCATGTCCCCTGCTTTAGCGACCTCCCCTGTGTTTGCAGAGCCAGTTGTGCAAACACACCCTATGAACGAGATTTTTGAGGGGAAGCAATATATCTATGTGGTGCCGGGCGCAGATAACTGCCCGCTACAATGCAAAGCGAACCACAATTGAAATCCCAGCGCGCGCTGTAATGATCTGCGGAAAAATACAAAGCCTACCACCCTGCGCGATGTTTGGACTACGCAGCTGAAAGCTACGCCAAGGAACATAAACGATAGTGCGGTCTGATTTAACGGCGAGGTCTTTCGATTCGACTACGAAGAGAATCGGTGATTGCGATGACATGTACAGGCGCCCATGAATGACGGAAAGCATGGCTGGGATAGTGTTCCTGTATATGCTCGCGCAGGGAGCAGAGTTGCGCGAAGGTCCGCCTTCATGTACCGAGCTGTGTGAGAAAGCCACTTCTCGTGCGTACAGGGGCTGCATATATGAGCTTACTGTGTAGAGCGCTTTGGCTTTTTTTTTCGTTTAATTGCGTACAAATTGCACGTTCTAAGCGTAACGCTGGGCAAGTTTCTAAATGTAACGCTGAAAACTAATCTGTGATTGCCGAGGGTGTGCATACAGCAAGAAAAAAGCAAATCGCCAAAGGTTAACTGCAAATCGTAATCATGACAATCTGACGAAAAAAGAAACGGCCTGAGAGTTTTTTTCCTTATGGAACAAGTAATTTCAGATGAACAAGCAGTCCCGTTCTGGATGAGACAGCGTCTGCCTGTCCTGTCTTCCAGCTTGCTTGTCTTGATAACAAAAGAGTATAGCGATGAATTACTTTTTTCACAAATAGCAGCGCCACGTTTTCTGTGCGAGTTATGCGCGGAAAATACGAAAGCGCACCCCTCTAGAACCACATTAAAATAATTCTGCAACTTTTTGCAGGCAAGCAGACTAAAGCAACGCGAATGCATTGAACACGGGATTCTGACATAATGAAAAAATTTAAAACTCAATTACTTGCCCCACAACATTTCACAAGATGTACCCCGTTGCTAAATGTAGTGAAATTACGAATCTTTAAAGGAACTTGAAAGTACCGTTATGCGTTGATGTTATTAACTTTCCTCTTTTTTTTTGAAAAGCATTATCTTTTCACCTTAGGCATTAAATTATAATAGTTGTTGATTACTGTGGTAGGTTTTCCTGCCTGCTTCATCCTTATTGTTCCGAAAAAGTAATTTAACGTTCTGCTTTGCATTCTTGTACTCCTTCTTCGTAAATTTTGCTTAGGTTGCAGTATCAAAACATTTCGCGACTCCTGTATTTTTTTGAAGCAGAGTTTATAGGCTGATTTGCTGCCTGCTAGCTGAAATTATTCGCGGTATCAAGATTTCAGAAACCTGTTTACATGCTCTTTTTGCCTCTCCTATCTTCACGTCTCACGTAATCTTTGTCAGAGGGTTCTTAAGGGCATTTTTACGACGCACTTCACATGGCACTGCGTAAAACGCTTTGTCGTTTCCAGCGCGGTTGCTGCAGTTTGGCGCACTGCACCCTTTCATAGCTCACAACTGCGTCCGTCAGTACCACTGCAGAACACCAAACCTGACGCCACAGGTGTGCACAGAAAATCTATGAAAGGTAGCCGACAGCGCGGGCTCACATGACGCGTCGAGCTGATAAAGGGTTCGCGCGGCACTGCGCCTGTGAAGTCAGCTTCTCCGCGGAGTGTTGACACTCAACGTCACGAAAATCATGTGATCGCCTCTCGGTGAATGGCGTTCGGAGCGGCGAGGGAAAACAGACGCGCTACTCTGCTCCCCGCGGGAGCATATACAGGAACACTAGGCTTCCTGGGACTACCGCCAGCGCCGCGAGGTGATACTCATCGGGAGCTAGATAATGCTCTCGGTACGTTTACGCCGGCTGACGATAGAGGGTGCGCAGCTCGCTTTGACTGCTTCTTCGCTTGCGCCTGGTCGGCCACATCCTCACAGCCGGTTTTTCCCTTGCTCCGTGGTAAGTGAAGCGCCGTCTTGAGGGCTTTCCTCAGGATTGAGTCCGCTTGCTGCATTTCGTTTTTTGTGCAGTGGTAGTCGGGAGGCTGTATGTTACTCTGCTTACCACCAGGCTTCTGACCAGCTGTAACGTGTCTGCCTCTTTCATGCCGTCTCTTTTCTTCGAGATCCTTGCTATCATGCGTGCTACTTGGTTGGTTGCTGTTTTAAGTGTTGTTAGGGTGTGGGTGCACCTTTGGTTCGATTGTATCCACATTCCTATTATCCTGATGAGTGTTTTTTCCGGGATTTGTTGTCCCTCGAGTCGGACGTTTAGCCTCAGGTTTTCTTCCTCGGGGACAGTGCGGTTCTTCTTGCCTCGCCATACTCTTAGGAGCTCGGACTTCTCTGTCGAGCAGGCTAGTCCTCTTGCCTTGACATAGTCTTCTACGCATGTCGCGGCCTCTAGTAGCCTTTCTTC
Organism: Amblyomma mixtum; assembly: GCF_055824585.1. Classification (NCBI taxonomy): domain Eukaryota; kingdom Metazoa; phylum Arthropoda; class Arachnida; order Ixodida; family Ixodidae; genus Amblyomma; species Amblyomma mixtum. The sequence goes on from NC_143018.1 coordinate 63,568,148, forward strand.
CTTTTCCCCGAGTGAGCCTTTGGTTACCCATACGGTGATGTCGTCGGCGTACATTGCGTGTCGTATGTTTTCGATTTGCTGTAGTTGTTCTGCTAGCCCGATGATGTAAACGTTGAAAAGAATGGGTGAAATAACCGACCCTAGCGGCGTGCCTTTGTTCAGTCAACATCAACCGACAAACTACTGGCTCTGGGGCTGCACAACAGCCTCGAAGAACTCCAAGAAGCGCAAATAATAGCACAATTCGAAAGACTAAAACTATCGGCAACGGGCAGAAGACTCCTGAGCAATACGGCGGTGAGGCTACAATACAGGAGACAAAAATTACGGAGACGATACCAGACGAATACAGAAACACCATCAAAGTAGCACCGATACCAAGGAATATGGATCCGAACCTACACATAGTGCGAAGAGAAGCAAGAGCAGAGTACGTACAAAGAACACTGGCAACTAGAAACCACAAGAAAAGCAAAATGGCAACGGTGATCAATTCGGACCTAAAAGAAATCACCAGCGTGTCAATCCGGAACTCTACAGTAGTCGAGGCCGAAGAGGCAGCCGTGGCTCTAGCGGCAGCGGAGGGCTACCGATCAGGGTTGCCAGATTGGGCTATTAATAGCCAAATTGGGCGACGTTTTGTCCGAGCTGGCGTCAGAAATTTCGGTTTGGCTATGTGGCTACTTTTGGGCTACATTTTTTTCATGAGTGAAAAAAAAAGTTAAAGTAGTTATAATGTTTTCTGTTACAATAACGCAGGGAGAGAAATAAAAGGCATGTTGGAATAAAAATGCAGGCTATAGCAGGCTAAAGAAATTGAGCGCGTCTGCTACAAAATGACAATTTGTAAACGCTGTGTTCGAGAAAACTTGTGTGTGTCAGGCGGCCAAGGATCATGGCCTTTCGATTTCTTTTATAAAGAGTGGACACTACGTTCTCCCATTGACGGTGCACCACGGGTGACCATGGTACCAAAATAGCGGTAAAACACAAAGAGAACTTAAGTCTCCCTACGTGGTGCGAATGCGTAAGCATTAAATGCTACTGTTTCGCTTCTGTTGCGCGGTTTCGTGATCCTCACATATTAATCGTTAACCTTGGACGTGGCCTAGTGGTTTGGGCGTCCGCTTCGGCTGCGGTAGTGGCTGGTTGGAAAACCACCGCCAGGCATGTTCTTTTCTTGTATTGTTTATTATGGTTCTGCGGACACATTCTGCTCAAGATACGCATGAGGCAAGTAATTTGCTTACGCATTAATAAGGCATTCTTCTGTTTCTTCTTAATCTGGTGGTGGACACAGCAAGCGCGCCACTCACAAGAGCGTACGCTTTTTCTGCAGCCTCAAGCGGCACACGTGCAGCCGTCGAGATTCATTGCGAGCTACGCGAGAGCGCCGTATCCGTTGCGTAATCCGCGTGCACTCATGCGGTGCCATGGCGTCATCCCTTTGCGCGGCGCGGAACCCACTGTAACTACTAACGAGGACGGCGGAAGTTAGTGGCATGACATGGCATTAGATCCGTCGCTACGAGAACTTTAATCAGAATGGGCAAATGGCTATGTACGTACATCCGGAACTACAGAAAGAAATGGAAAAAGGAGCCGGAATTCCAGGGTAAAATGTTTTTCTCATTATTGTGAACGTACTGTTAGACTGAAGATGAAATCGATATAGATTATCATCTAATGGCACATATCCTTAATTTATTCTGAGCTAATGCATATCGTCGAATGTAGCTTCAAGAAGGCGCATGCTAGGTGCTTTGAGGTGACGCTCTCAGCGAGACCCTTTCTCTTAATGCATAAAAATGAAACGTGAGGCTGCGTAAGGGTATTTTCACTGTCGATGTGTGTAATCTGCGCGCGAACATTTGAAAGGTGAAATATTAATAAACTAAAGCTGCGATTGCGTTATATAGCGCCGCCGTTCTTCGCCGCGTGCAGACTGGCTGTCGTAACCCGCCTCAGGTGATATGGCCTACTGCCGCGCATGAAAAGTGGAACTGCGGCCCCATCTTCAGCACCTGGTTAGCGCACCTGGTTAGCCGCACTGGCTAGCGCGCATAAGGGATGCGAAACGTAACAACGGAAAGAACACGCCGTGGGCACCGCCTCAGACATCATGTGCGGGAAAGAAATCTAATATGTATATATTCTTGCCGAAAATTAATTTAATATGCTTAAGAAATGTCGTCCCAAAAACAAATATTCTTGGCTACTTTTGGGCTACGCAAAATTTTCGCTTTTGGCTACGTTTGGGCTACTACATAGGCCAATTTGGCTACCAGAGGCCGGAGCCATCTGGCAACCCTGCTACCGATCCAACAGGTCCTTAAGAATACTCACCGACTCACAAGCTGCATGCCGCAACTACCTAAACGGCAGAATCAGCCACAGCGCGCTCCGCATTCTCCGGTTCAAGTGGCAAAACCGAAAACAGCCAGGCCAAACACACGATAGTTTGGGTGCCGGTACATACCGACATTACGGGAAATCAGGAGGCGGATAGGATAGCTCGAGGGTACGCAAGAAACCGAGCATCCAATATTCCCGACACCGCTGAGGAACCCGAGCCGGTAGCCCAAAGCTATACAGACATTCTTAACTACTACAGAGGGATCAGACGAAAATACCCGCCCCCACACAACTCAATAGAGAAGACGCCGTAGCATGCGACAGTTACAAACGGGAACATTACCGTGCCTAAACATCCGAAGTTAAATCTACCCCACACAGTACAAGAGCGAGTGCCCGTGGTGTGGAGACAAACCAACATTATACCATACCACATGGGCAAGCCAGAGAATAGACAAGCTACCCATAATTGAAAACCCGAGTGGGGAACAATGGGAGAGGATGCTATCCAGTAACATCCTGAAAGTCCAACAAGGACTAGAAAGGCGTGCACGCAGGGCAGCTACCCTCAGCGGAGCCCTGGACTAGGGGAACCGACCCTGATGATAAGATGTAAGACTCCATCTGAAGCCGCAAAAAAAATATTGTAAAATAGAGCAAATGTTTTCCACCACCACCACCCTTGCTCCGTCGCCTCCGTCCTGCCGGCAGCCGACGGAGCGGGCTGTGTTTGGACCATTTTCTCCTCGAAATCAGACGGCCGGTGCCGCCGGGTCCTGCTGTACAGGCCCGTTCACACTTGCCTAAAAATCCGGCGAGCGAAGCTGAATCGGCCGCTTTTGCAGTTTTCTTACCGTGGGAACCGGAATTCGCGCGTTAAACTTCCTCAGGTCGCCCGCCTTGCTAGTTTGCCCCGAAGGCTGTCGATCGAAGAAAATAAAATTTTTGGCAGTGCTGCACTGGTAAAACGCAGGGGTGCAAGTAGTAAAGCTGCTTTATGCGAATGAAGAACTAACTTTCAAAGAAAGTTTCTTCACAATTAAGATTTGTGTGCACGAATTCCGGACGTGCATGAGAAAGGAAACATTGCTCCCTCTGTACTCTTGTAGCAGCTGTCAGTGGGATGCTCATCTTAATTATATTATGTATTGTTGTGCGCACATTCCCTGAAAGCAAAAATTAGCGACAAAAACAAGGTCACTGTCCGAAATAGTGATACATGCACTCCATAGTGGTTGGGACCAGTATTTGGGCTGCACTCAGCTGCACTTTGTCCAAATGCGCCAGGAAACTATTCACACGGTGCTTTAATAACCCTATAAAAAGTCGTGGATATTATAGAAGCTGTTACACGTGATGACATTTGCTCCAAAATTATCTCTTAGCGTATGGCGATTGGAAGAACGATAAATTTTTAGAATTGTACGCAAACTAATAACGCCACGTGCCAGCTGTGACAATAACTAAAGACTGTAAAAAGAAGCCTTGAGAAGTTTATCGGCAATACCTGCCTTTAGAAAAGGATCTGTTCGATTATTGAGACAAATAACGGGTTGCAAACAGAGAAAGGCAAAGGATATATGTGTAGTTCGTTAGCGTACCCAGAACTATTTCGTTTGATATGCTTCAAAACTTTGGTCATTCAGTGCGACTTTGTGTTATTTACAAGTTGTGCAAAGAAGGTTTAGCACAGTAATCACTTTCCGCTGCGCTGCCTTGCAGTTCTATAGCGTGCACTAAGTTCTTTGTTCTTTGCAGTGCTTCGAGATAAATTGTCGCTAGCTTTCATCAACACAACAAAACGGAGAGTCTCAATAGTTCCCCAACTTTCTTTAACCAACCAATGCGTGTCGATCCGTGATTTGTGTTTGGCAGGGCTGAAAACGAGCACTTCAGGCAAAATTAATAAAAGACAGTTTACAAAACTATGCAAGGCATTGTAAAATTTTAGTTTGTCGATGCTAACGCAAAAACTGTGCCGTCGCTTTCGTGTCAACGAATGACAGCGGTGATACAAACAAATAATTGAATATAGCTTGCGGTCATGACAAAGGCCAGCAACGTTCATACGCGCCACAATCACTATTTATAGCTAATAAAAAAACACTCGATGATTCACTTCACGCCACGCGCGATCGCACCGACACTTTGAAAACTGCTGCATAGTGTTCTCCACTTTAAATTTCTCATCCACAGAGCAATTTCTATATCTCCTCACGATTCAGGTGCTGAGCTTCCCCAAGTAAACCTAGGGGTAATCAATCGCGTCATTCAAATATTATGGTGTCCCCGACGTTACTGTGTTAGGGCTTATTTTGCCTAGGAGCCGTCGTGCATGGAGCTGGCTTGAGCCTTGCGCGCGCTTTTGCGGGAAGGAATTGAACTAGTTCTTCTTTTCAGGGGAGAGGTCGACTCCTCCTTCGCTGTAGACGCTGCTTTCCTCTGCATAAAAGAGAAAAAAAAGCAAGACAAGACTAAAAAAGCGAAGACTCCCAGTTTACTTTGAAAAATACCATCAAATTTCCGACGCCAGTATCAGGAGAATACGGAACAATTTGTGTGTTTACCAGGAATAGGGAACCTTAAACAATAGACCGAAATGTCCCAGGACTATCGACTATTTTATGGTCGGAAAGGGTGAAAGTGGGAGGGAAAGTGGAAAGAGGGAGAGGGTAACCTCTCTGCGTTCTGAAGTCGGCAGCACTCTGAAACGCGGACAACAGGAAGGAGACAGCACCTGTGCTATCATAATGAACAGCCAACGTGTGCAGTCAGTATTGCATATGTGGTGTCTCCTTCGGATTGTCCACATTTGCGAGCGCTGCAGACTTTATAATGAACACCCAACTTGCCCATACAGCTGCCCTCTTCCCCGTATTATTTTAAAATAAGTGAACCTCCCTCCAGGGCTGTGTACAGCCTCGAGGGCTCGTGAAAATACAGAGAAAACCTAATATTCCTGCAGCCTTCGTACGCCCATGAACATACGCACTTACGTCCTCAGTGGTTGAGGCAGTGGCCGTTGTTTCGTGGTGTCCGTTCACTGCTCTATATTGAGAAGCCGGCTCCAGGCTTAGAAATGCGAACGCCTTGGCCATGGCTTTCGTGTGCCGTAAGATAGCGTCATGAATCTCTCGTCCTTCCTTGTTGGTGTCACATTTGAGTTCAGAGATAAGCCTTTCGCGTTCTTCAAGTAGCCGTTCAAGAGGTAGCCGCTGTTCGTGTTGCTCCTTCTCTTCCTTGAGAAGGCGGTTCTCCTCACGAAGAAGCTCTTTCAGACGTAGCAGTGTAGCATTGTTTCCAGGAACCGTCTCCGGGATTTCTGGTCTTGAAGAGCGGGCATCGAGGATCCTAGCGGGCCGGCAGTAGCCGTGGCATTTGACTCCACGATCATAGTCCTGGTCCTGATGATTGTATTGACACGGGGAATAACGGCCGCTGCGGCCACAAGGCTTTGAATTGAGCGAGTGGCGCTCTGTCGACTTTGATTTCAATCCGATACATTCCTTGGAGTTTTTGTGCGTGAACTTGGACGGCACCTTAGAACTGTGAACTTTACAACCAGTGTAACTTGACGTGGTAGACGCTTTCGATGCCTGCGAAGTGCTATAATTACTTCCGCCTGCCTTGGAGCTATTAGTTTCAGATGCTGGACCTTTAGCAGTGTCGTTAGCACCATAGCCAGGAAGGCCGCTACACGTCGCCTTGCTTTTTCCATGTTCGCTGGTGATCGCTGACTTCGCATCTGCCTTTCAATCGTTGTTGCTGATCTTCTTAGGCGTAGCAAGCTTCCTGCTTGTTATGGCATGAAAGTTAATGTTCCTTACATACGGCTTGCCTGCTCCTAAACGACTGCTCCGGATGATTTAGTTGGTGGGCTTGCTTCTACCGGTCGCCGCATCAGGGAGCTGGTGTCCGAAGAGCATTCGGCTTGGTCGTCCTACGGCGGAGATTGACTTCACCTGGTTCGCTCTTGCGCTCGCCATATACTGGAGATAAGAGACAACCCATGTGAAAATGGACGTTACTGAAGATATTCAATGCCATCACAAATGCACCCAATCGGTCGGTGACCTCCTTTATACGGTGGAACGTACAGCAGATCATCGGTATTTGCATATAACTGAGGTGTCTTAGCAGCACTGAATCCTGGAGCAGAATTACCTCTGTTGTCAGGGTTGCTTTCATACCGGCTAGACTGCGTCAGCGCTTCACTGATTACCGTCCTGTTATGAGCACAGTGAAAACAGGCAGACTCCGAAGGCCGTGCTTCGCTGATGTAGTGGTGAATATTGAATGCATAGCGCGCTCTTTTTTCATCGGTCTTACGCTTCGTCGCAAAAATTTTCACTCTGTTGCTGCGGTTGTATCAGTTTTTCGCATTCACATCCTGATCTTTAGTTCTGTGGGTGACTACTCCTAATGAGTAGACCTTGCATTACTCTGGCTGATTCTTGTTCACAGAAGTTGGTAGGGCTGATATACAGGCATCGATTTGCTCTAAGCCGACCTCGTCTTCCCAGCTGCCTAAGTTGCTTGCAGGAGCGCACCGCTCCTTGTAATGCATTTTAGAAGTTTTTCTATTCTTTTTCCGAGTGCCAATGTCCTGATGACCTGATGATGTCCAAATGATGTCCTCCTGTATCTGTACCTGCATGATGAGTAGTCTACTCTTTCTGGAGACGATCGATGCGAAGAAACGCCTGTGGACTATGTCCAAGAACAGTAGATGTCTTCGCATTCGAGGTCATCGCAGTCTAACTTGGCTGGAGTGGCGGATCTCGTCGGCTGCGGACGCCTCGTGCCTGAAGCAGACCTTCGGGGATACAAGATGATGCCGCCAGTTTACGTGTACTTTTCGCTCGTTGGGCTGCTCGAGCTCGAAGCGGTCCTGCGACTCAGTTCGAGTCATGACGCGGTTTTGGTCGTTTTGTGAGCGGTGTCCAACTGTTTTGATCTGAGCAGTGAAGGAACGGGGTGTTCCAACCTGAGCGCTTCTGGCTTGGATCTTTGAGGCACTCTTTCTTCCACTGTTCTTCCTTCCGGCCCCGAACTTCCGACGCTACAGCTGCCTCTGTCTGAACGGTGGTATGGACAGCGGCCATGATATACATACCTGGCTGGTGGGTAGCATCCGTGGATGAGGTAAAGGCAACTGCGTTAAATGTCTGTCCTCGTCTGGTTTTAGAGCGGAAGGCTGCGACGGCAGGGGACCAACTTCACCAGTCGTAATGCTGGTTTCTTCATGCACAGCTGCTGGCATAGCGGAGGGCGGCTCACCAGCTGGAACTGGAGTCAACGGCAACGTACTGGTTGGCGCGGTGGTCCCAAGCACGGAAGCCACAGTGACCCCGTAGTCTGCGGCATCCGAAGCACGGCCAGCCGACGGCTTCCTTTTGGAGCGCGACTTCCTGCGGCGTCGACGCTTTTTCTTGTGGTCATTGGCCTCCTCTCCTTCGCTTTCGCCAGAGAAAGGAATCGCTTCAGCCGCCAGGTTCATTCGGGACGTGGTTTCTAATGATTGCGTGACAGTGGTACTTGGCACGATAACACGGCCAGCCTTGGAGCTGCCACAGGCTTTGATGATGATGCTGCTGGTGTCCTCAGGATTAATGGCACACACCCACGGTGTGGGATGGGCCAGGGTGCAAAGAATAGCGAGTTTTTAAAATTGTCTTCACCCTTCTTTTCCTTCTACCACCGCCTTCCTAGCTCGCGTCATTCGGCCAATTTAAGTTTAAGCGTTGAAAGTGAGAGCATGAAGGGACAGTAAGAAAGCAGCTTTGGTGAAGTAGCAAAGCTCACTTCTAAGATATTCTAGGTGTAATGCAGAAAGAAGGAATGAACACGTGCAGGAGATGGTAATACACTGAAATGGAATGCAGCGCCCTACAAAATTCGATGTTTATCGTCATCATCCCGTCTACGCCCGTCAAACAAGCCAGAAAGAAACTTATCTAAGCTTAACCGCTTTCTTTAAAGAACCCTAGTTGGCCGAAATTTCCGGAGCCCTTCCCTACTTCGTCTCTCATAGCCTGAGTCGCTTTGGAACATTAAACCCGCATTAACCATAAACGATGGACTGCGAGTAGTTGCTACACTTCATATGATCTCGTTCTCCCTCCCGCAACCCATGTAAATTGCTTCATTATTCTGCTAGGATACCCTCACTTGATAGGCAGGCGGTCCCAAAGGAGTTGACATAGGAATAGCGATGCCTTCTCCAACGCCACCACGGAAAACAGAAGAGCCACCGCAAAGTATGGTGCCATCTTGTTCTGTTTGAGTAAAAAACAAGAATAAAATCAGCTTACAACGATAATGAAGGATAGCTTAATCTTAGGGATTAGCAGCAGATGTAGCAGCTTTACAATTGATAGCGATCGAAAGGAAGCAGCTTCGAACAGAAACAAGTCGAAAGTAAACACCGTATCTACCCTTCCCTGAAGCGCCAGCGACTGTTGCGAGTCGTGGTAGCAGCATCCCACCGCTGGCAACCAGTTATTACGAGTCGTGGTAGCAGCATCCCACCTCTGCCACCAGTTGTTGCGGCTCAGGTAGCATGGTCGAGTCAGAGAGGGGATGAGGGAGGTCGGAGACGAGGTTAAGGGAAAGACAAGAAGAACTTTATACAGGTAAATTTACATAATATACAAACAGCAACTGAGAGAACGTGTCAGTCAGAGAGTCTCGAAAACAAGGAACTTGATGACGGGAAGCTACATGACGATGAGCTCGATGGTCAGGAGCTACTCGGCCGTACTCGGCGCCCAGTTTTATAGCCTTTCCTTTCCCTGGACTCCCTAGATGGGGGCAGGGCTGGTCGAGGAAGGAGTGTCCTGAAAGTCCACTGAGGCACACATCACACACCTTTTCATTAAAGAACACGCCCCCGACACGTGTGGGGAGAGAGAGAAGGATGCCACCTGCGTCGCGCAGACGATGGAATGTTCTCGAACAGCGTTCCCGCGCTCTTCCATGTGGTCGCACGTGCAGGGTCGCACGTGTGGTTGCACTCGCAAGTCCGCGCGGTGTAAAGGAAACGGTCGCTGACCACTTCTTCCTGGAAGACGGATGCTGCTGTTAAACTTGATGACTGGAACCGGCTGACACCCGGGCCCCTTGGAATGTCTACTACTGCCGACCGTGGCAGCTAACTTCTTTCTGTATTGGAGGGTGCACTGCAGAGCTGGCTGGCTAGTTGCGGGGTGGATGACGCTTCCGTGGCTAATTCAGGCGTTGACCCCGCGTGCCTTTCGTGACTCATCGGCATTCCGCTGCAACCGCGCCGATTTTTCCTCACGACGAAGGCGAAACGTAACCCGACCATATTGTCACGGGCTAGAAGAAGAAGCGAGCAGTGCCGTGAGCAGGCGCGCTCCCAGTAAGGCAGCAGCCATTAGACACTTTTAGTTGCTGCGTACGTAGCGACATTGCGTACGCAACGCTCACTACGTTCCGTACGCTGTAAAGGACACCCCCGTCACACTTTTAGTTGGCCGTACCGCTGCAGAGCAGTCGCGTAGCGCGTTGTGTTGTGTCGCCATCTAGTGACAAACACTGAAAGCGCTGTAGCACTCGGCTGACCATTTTTCAGTTTCTGACAATATGAATAGTATATTACTGTTTTTAATGAAGGAAAAAATGTATAATGTTTAATGAAGTGCAAAAGTAGGCACATGACTAAAAAAAATTATTCGACAGGTGCGGTTGCTATGACGATAAACGTACACAACCTTAGTTAGGCTTAAGAGGTCAAAAATCGCCTCATTATCTGAAAAACAAGGGGCATTTGTCCCTAATATTTTGGCGTGTGGGTGAGAGTAGGCAAAATAAAAGCTAACAGCACAGTTTAGAGCAAGCCATCGCATTGAAGAAAGCAGCGGCGAAGTGAAATCGGTCCGAAGCGGGCGAGATGGTCGCCGCCATGTTCTCTACGCAGCACGTAGCGTCCCGCGTTGCGTACGCTACGTTATGCTTTACAGCGGGCGGGCGTACGCAACGCGCGGCTAGATACGTTGCGTTCTGCGCATGCGCATTCGTTACCTGCGGTGTCGTTGCGTACGCAAGCTCACTGCGTACGTCCAACTAAAAGTGTCTATTAAATGAAGCCATCACCATCCGTCATGCCTTTATTTATTTTTAGGTTTGCCGCCACGTAAATATTTGTTAATATTAATACATACTACCGGCCCTAAGCAGATTGCAGGAGTAGAAACGAGAAAAATACATCAGGATTTTGGCACTCATAACAAATATATAGGAATGGTTACGCGATGCTCATACGGAAAAGACCATATTGGGTGTAATCAGTACACTCTAAATCATAGAAAAATAAAACAGAGGCATATCACTGAATACATGTGAATGAAACCTGCTGGATGCAAGTATGTGAACTCCAAGGTCACAAGTATTGAAATTTCAAGCCCGCGATGACTGCACCTTCCTCAAGCTGCAAGTAGCCCTGTGCTCCAGAAAAATGTCCGTTCATCTCAACGATCAATGTAAAACATCTACTTTGTAAACGTATGCATCCCAATTATCGTTAAATTGAGATGAGACAAGCCTCTACAGGTCTCACACCTCTTATATATAGCTGAAGTGGCTTTTTACGAGTTCGAAAAATTGTAAACTGCCTCTCTCTGTTGCAGCGATATTGAATCTTGTCTTGTCACTTTAGCAGATGGCCCAAGCTTGACCAGCGTTTGCAAGCATAATTTTAACGCTTGATGAGTGATGACAACTCTAGGTCAATATAGACTGCTCTCTTGAATGGTATAGCCAATTCTGGCAAACAGTGGGTGAACTTTGTCTAACATGGCCGGTGATAGCCATGATTTCACGATGGCACAACCAACAATGTCAAAGAGCGGGAAAATTCTGGCTAACCTGGCCCCTGATAGCCAGAATTTTATGATAGCCCAGTCAGTACTGGGAAAGCGACGGACGACCAGGGCCATCATTGGATGCGGTAATGAGTGGTTAAGCCAATATCGCATACACATTGGGAACTCTGAGCTTTATTATGGCCATGCTTTGCCAAAGGTATTCTAACGTTGGCCCGCTCTTATGTGCTGCCTGGGTTACTAACTGCGCTGAATCGTGCACATCTAAACGAGGAAAGCTACGAATCAGAAGTGCGTCTGTTGCAGTCAATTATATTATTTAGATTTGTCCTGGCGCAAGCTGCCTTCGAGGATAATTTTTGGCTCTCGAGTCAAGAAATCGCGGTGCCACATTAGCAGTGCGGATCCCCGCCGAGAAAACTAGCGGTGTTCGCTTTATTATAGTTAACTTTATAAATATATCACACTTAGACTTCAGCGCAAATAGGCGAGGACAAAAAGAAAGGGAATGCGCAGACAAGCGCTGTGTTACAAGAAAAATGCAACAATGCAAGAAATATAAAGCATTAAGAAGCATTAAGTGTGAAATGATTGACTAAATGCTTCTCGCGCATGCCGGTTAAAGTTTTCTGCGCTGCGTGGTGAAGCCTGTTTCTTTTTTCTTTTTCATTTACGATCCAACAGAGCTGCGATAGGTGATAGAAAGGGGGGGGGGGGGGGGGGGGCAGAAAAAGCATCTACTCCTTTCTCTCGAATTTTCTCAAGGTAAATTTCCCACAACGTTAGGACATTTCGAGGGAAAGCAGGAGTAGAGGTAGCCTTTCCTGCCCCTCTAGTGCCTATCGCAGCTGTGGGACCCTGAAAGAAGAAAAGCCAGCCCGAGGACATCATCATCATCAGATTCGTTCCTGTCCCATGTCTCAGATTCACAAGATCTGCGCCAGCGAACACGCGCTCTAATTCCTCCTTGTTCGCACCCTCTCCCCCGTAGTCTAACTCGGCAGGAGGAGGTATCAGTGCGCCGGATTCGGGCAGGAGCGGCCCTGACCCCATCTGTCCGTTATCGGTGGGGTGATAAATATCTGCCAGCAACTGACAGGTTCCCTCACTGTGGCGCTGCACCGGACATTTGTGATGTGCGGCGCCTGTTGTGGCCTTGCCCAGCAACGGCCCCTATTAGAAAACGGCTCCTCAGGGAGGTCGGCCTGTGGTGGAACCGCGACGGGGACTATGTGAAGTGGACTATGGACAATCACTTCACCAGCAGCCTATGCGAGTACCTCGCCGAAACTGGTCTACCCTCCTGCTTTTAACTTTCTGTAACCTACATTCCACTTCCCCTTTTCTCAACTTATGCCTCATGGCAGACTTCGCGAATAAAAAAAAAAGAAGAAAACAAACAGGCTGCACCTTGCGGCCCACAGAAAACACTTGGCGACATGCGCCGAAGGCGTTTACTCAATCCCTTGGTCCTGCCGCAAGGTACACATTGGCATCAATGAAAAGGTAAGGGAGCATAAGAGTGAATTATCAGACACATCTCTCAGGAATCTGCCGGTCGTGAGGAGCAAAACCGTAAAAAAGACAGGACAGAGGCAGGCGACAACACAAGGCATACTGGCAACTGAGCATTTATTGAAGAACAGCAGCGCTTTTATGGATCACTCGTGCGTGTAATCTGTAAACAACTGCAAAAGAAAATTATGCATGAGAAAACAATTTAATGGCAACCAATGATGAAAACAATCAGCACGTGCAAAGGGAAGGAGCCGAGCAAAGATGACACAACCATCTGCTCAAAAACCAAACAAAAACAACCTAGAGAGAGACAGACAGAACCGCTAATTCTTTCTGAAAAATGGACACAGATCGCGTGCTGACACATTTATCACGCTCCGACCTCAAGATGGCAACAACCTCGACAGTTTCTCTTTTCAACGGCCCTTCTCTTCGTCCGATCATCTTTGTGCAGTTCAGTTTAGGATAGCAGTCTTTAAAACTGGGACAGTGAATGGGCAGGCAAGTCCCAAGGTCCTCCGGGCCTACTCAAAGAACGCTCATGCTCTTGCAAGCGAATGTTTAAACATCTACCAGTTTGGCCGATATAAAATCGACCACACCTGAGAGGAATCTCGTACACCACCCCTGTTGCCCATGGGACATACATTTTCGAATGCCCCCTGCCATGCGCCATGGGAGTGGTGTACAGGATTCCCAACAGCTGTGGTCGAATTTGTATCGGCAAAACTGGTAGATGTTTAAACATTCGCTTGCAAGAGCATGCGCGTTCCTTGAGTAGGCCCTGAAGACCTTTTTGCCGGTGCCCTGAAGTCTTATTTGTCAAGACTGCTATCCTAAACTTAACTGCACACAGATTATCGGACGAAGAAAGGGGCAGTTGGAAAGAACACTGTCGAGGCTTTTGCCATCTTGAAGTCGGAGCCTGATAAGTATGTCACCATGCCGTCTGTGTCCCTTTTTCAGAAAGAATTAGCATTCCTGTCTGTGTCTCCCTAGGTTGTTTTTGTTTGACTTTTGACCAAGTGATTGTGTCATCCTTCCGCGGCTCCTTCCCTTTCCACGTGCTGATTGTTCTCGTCATGGTTGCCATTGAATTGTTCTCTCAAGCTGCATTTTCTTTTGCGATTGTTTGCAGATTACACGCGAGAGTGATCCATAAAAGCACTGCTGTTCTTCAATCAATCTTCAGTTGTCAGTACCACCTTGTGTTGTCGCCTGCCTCTGTCCTGCCATATTTTGCGGTTTACCTCATCACGGTGTCCTACCAACCGGCCTACAACCAGTTCCTTCCAAATCTGCCAGACTACTGCCGAAACTTTGACCCAAAAAGCCATGCCACCCGTGTTTGAAAAGGGGCCATTGCGTTAAAGAAGCACCGGAATATGCTGACACAATAAAATGGTGGAAGCTGCTGGATTTATGAGGCTCCAGGATGAATGTTAATGGCAAAAAATGATTGCCCTTTCTGAATCTGTCTGACCTGGCCTTCTTTTTGTAAACGTGTTGCGTGCCTTGAATTTCCTTTCAACTCCTTTCTTTGCGCTTTCATTTTATCCTTCATACTGGTTGTTGAATTTCATCTATTATCTCTCCCCCTCTCTTTTACTGTACCTCATCTCCCAACTTAAGCCCTGTTAATTGTTGGCTACGCCTTAGTTGGTGATGTGCATTTTTATTCTCCTTTTATCCTTCTAGCGCACTTCACCTTTGTGGCTCAATTCACGTTTGCTTACTCAATCACCATTTTGTTTCCCCCGCATGCTTTTTTTCGCCATTTCGCCTTTTTTCACTCTGCTTGGTCTGTGTTTGCGCGTAGGGTTTTAGTCCCAGTTTATCAGAGCAGTTCTTGAAAATTCTTTCGGTCAAACCAGTTCACCGTTTCACGTGTTGGCGGTCTTTTAAAAATGACTTACTTTTCTCTCGCCTTTTTCTGGTTTTATTCTTCCCTGTCCTATCCTCTGATTTTCTGTGTCTATTTTTTTTTTACCACTCCTTGTCATATCACTACTTGTTGCCACGAGTGCATAAAATCGGCGTCTGTTGGCGCCCGTGTTCTGGGTATACCAGGTGTCCCAGCTAAATGTAACCAAGCTTTTAAAAAACATGAGGTGTCCTAGCCGTCTGAAACCAAATGAGGGTTGTTTAAAGTCGCGTGATCTAGTCTGCAGTATTTTTCTCGTTCTTCAAGGTTGAATAATTAGTTAAGCTTAATTAACTAACTTTTTAATTATTGACTTGAGGAACAAAGTGTCAATGGAAAAGTTGTAGATCGCTTTGAGCGACAGCTTACTGAGACATTTGCAGCAAAGTAATATTTACTTAAAGTAGTTGTTTTACTGGCCTTTAACCATGACCGGCAAAATAAGAAAAAGTTTCCACTTGACAACTGTGCCACTTCAACGTCCCAAGACGCGCCTTAAACAATAAAATCAATTTTTTTCTGCAGTCCTCTCCTCGATGAGACTTTGGGTGCACATTGGAGCAGAGAAGTGAGCGAGCAGCTGGTCACGTGACAACTTTCTCTTAAGGCCAATAAATGAAGCTACGTAAATCGTAACTTGACGGAAAGAGCACTACTAGCGGTTTTTCGAGGTGATCTAAAACTTTTGCATTGACACTTTCTACCTGAAGTCAATAATTAAAAAGTTAGCTAATTAAACTTCACTAATTAATTAACTTTGAAGAGCGAAAAAAATACTCAAGACTAGGCCACGCGACTATGAACAACCCTGATTTGGTTTCACTGGACTAGGACACTTCACCTTTTTTTAAAGTTTGGTTACATTTAGCTGGGACACCCGGTATATGCAGTGTTTCGGTGGTTTTGGAATAAAGTTGAAGTTCAGCACGTGTGCTAAGGTAGATGTACTATGGTAGCGTAGGCTGCATATATGCTCATACGTTCAAAACATGGCGGCTTATGGTGCGCAGCCAGCGCCATCTTAGAAATGCGTGGACAACTAAAAAGTGACGTCTTAATTAAAATCAAAACGCAGTGTCGAAGTCACGTGCTTTAGTGACGTCATATTCGTGACGTCAGCGTCACGTGCTGCTTGGTGGGAAAAATGAACTGCTGAACGCCGCGACGCTTCAGCGCGACACCCGACACAAGAACAAAGAAAGAAGACACGACGAGTGCCGACCACTAACGCTATTTTTAGGTAGTCAGTTCTCGTTGTTCCTTTTTCCTTCGTCCTCGCCTCAGGTGTCGCGCTGAATGTCAGCGTTGTTTGTCACTCGCATATCGTGCAACCTCACACCTCTTTTTTTGCGTACGGGGGCCCCATGGCCACAGACGATGCCCTTTTGGGGTAAAAGCGACAGAACCGCACCCAACCGAACGAAACTACACAGAAGCGTTGGCAAAAGGGAAAAGCGGAAACTGTACACGAACGATGCACACCAAGAACTCGAGCAACAAGCAACGAGGAAAAAGTATGGCTAGCAGAATAGAGTTTCAAACAAAAGCAAGCAGAATGGTCAGAAGATATGACAAGGGTATGACATCAGAGCACCGTCAATCGTGGCATCGTCCCACTGCCATTGCCGCTGCTCTGAGCGAACGCTGACATAAAAATTTTTACAAAGCAAGCGCTATACTTTGTAACAAAATTCACACAACTAAAACATTTTAAAAAGTAATCACTGCAATTGCTTTTGAATGCTTTTGGAGGACAAATATGTCCTAATTATTTTCCTCTTCTAGTCGTGGCTGTCCACTCATTTCATTCTGGCGCTTTAGTTCCACTAATTTGATGTCGCTAGCACTTGGTTCTGGACCGCATTCGAGCTCCGGCTTCGCGACCTATTTCAATTGACCTTGAGTGTGCCGTCATCTTTTCTGTCCCCTGTCAGTGTGTCTAAGCACTGTCAACCACATTTGATCAGCACGAAACAACACGGCAGCTTGTCCTATTCAAGCTCAATGCATGCATACCAAAGCAGAGCCATGCCAAAAACATTGTACTTATAGTAAAAGCTTGCTTTACTGAGAGAATACCACAGGCGGGTCGCAAATTCTAAGCCTGCTACTGGTCGCTGACACAAATCGCACGCAACTTGGTGGCTTGCACGGCTTCCACGCAACTCTTTGTCCCTTGCAACTGAAAAAAAAGGTAGGGGCATGAGCGAGAGATATCAAATTTTATATCTTTGCGTTGTTTTAACAATTAAAGAAAAAACCGAGTTTTGTGTAAGCATAATTGTTCTTACAGTAAGCTTCTTTTAACATGAACTTGTTAAAGGGTCCCTGGAAAGCCATTTGTCAAGGTGAGAAAAAGCGCACGAGAGATCGGTATTCCATCTCTTGTCACCTCGCCTCAAAAATCGTTAAGCGAATTTCATCAACACCGAAGATATTGACGATTAAAAATGACGTTCCTCCTCTCCCCCACCTACTAGCCTCTACTCATACACGTGAGGCTCGCTCCGAAAAAAAAAGAAAAGACGGAGCGATGCTCCGCCCATGAATACGTCAAGCAATGCGCTCGGCTTATTTACTTCCGATGGTCGCAGCCATTTTCCCGCGCGTGAGTTTCGTCGTAGTTTCGTCGTTCAGCTGCTATCGCAGAGCCTCCTGTTCTTAAGGCGGGGACACATGTGCGAAAAGTGAGTGCGATTCACTGTGGCGCTGCGCTGCGAACGGCGTCGCAACGTCCGATTGCAGCTCGTCGCCTGTGTCCAACTTGCTAGATGTCAACGACGAGCCGCGCGCGGCAAACGCAACGACGGGAAGCGGGAGCCAATGCGAGCGTGGAGAGCAGCAGCGTCATCAAGACGTGTACAGTGCGCTCCTGAGTGTGGGCGGGGCCGAGCAGCGCCGTGCAGGTCTGCCAGCATTGGACCGGACGCCGGCGAGTGAAAAACGCGCTAGTATTGTTTGTTCACGGTTATAGCAAGCACAGCGATAGATGCATGTCAAGAATGCATCATTTCTGACTATCGTTTGCCGATACCGAGTTGCTGGTAAAAGTGATGACTGCGATACAAGCGAATTTCAGCCCACAGCCGCCTTGGTGCTGCTGCTACTTGGTGCGGTTCGCCTGCCGTCTGTTAGCTCCATTGCTGAAGGCGTCGTAGAAATCGAACATATCTTCTGTTATGGGCGAGTTTACTGTACCCGAAAGGTATGAGGCCGGAACGATGAAGGAAGTGATTGATTTACTGGCCAGAATGTTAGAGTGTAAGATGGCCTGCCCAAGAGAGGCGCGTGCCGCTGGCGCGAGAGTCGAGCTGCATGCGGCACTACTTCGGCGTCATCTTCATCGGCGGCTGGTACTGCTCCTACCGCGTGAGGCCGCTGCTACTGCTACAGTAGCCCCCCCCCCCCCGCCAGTGAAGGCGTCCGGTGAAGCTGGGAGCCGGAACGAGACCTTCAGCTGCTGAGGGGTAGCAGGGAAAGATGGCGGAGGAGGGCAGGTGGGCGGTTTGGGCATAGAAACCACACGCGGAGGCCCTGTGGACTGGGCGTCTTCTGTGAAGGCTGGCTTCAAGCGGTCGATGGAAATGGTGTCAGTGCGCCCATGAAGGTCCACGATGAAAAACTTCGGTGTTCTTTCGAGTACACGGAAAGGGCCGTCGTAGGGGCGCTGAAGCGGCTTGCGGACAGTCTTGGCGAACAAAGACGTGGATGGAAGTCGCTAGTTCGGATGGAACGTATGAAGATGGCGGAGACTGGCGTCGGAGATTTGGCGCTCGGAGATGACGGAAAAAACGGCGGAGCTGCGTCACGTAATCAGTAGGGTCGGGACTTGTGGACGAATCGGTGGATTCGAAAAATTCACCAGGAAGACGCAGCGGCGAGCCGAAGACAAGTTCTGCCGGAGTGCAACGAAGGTCTTGTGTTAGTGTAGCACGGAGGCTGACCAGAAGCAGTGGTACGGATGCAGTCCAGTGGGTAGGGCCGAGTTGGGCTTTGAGGGATGTTTTCACGAACGATGGAAACGTTGGATCATGCCGTTGGCGATGAGATGGTAAGCAGTACTTCTGATTCGGGAAGTCCCAAGTAAATTCATCAGGTTATTAAAAAGGGAAGATTAGAACTGGGCGCTACGGTCGGTAGTGATGGTCGAGGGAACCCCGTACCGGGAGACCCAAGCGGCGACGAATGTCCTGGCGATGGTGTCACTGGTGGCGTCAGGCAGAGGGAACGCTTCGCGCCAGCGAGTAAACCGATCGATGCAAGTAAGGAGGCATGTGTGTCCAGCGGAAGGTTGCCAGGAACCCAAGATATCGATGTGGACGTTGTCGAAACGGGAGGACGGCGGAGGGAACGAGCCGAAAGGAGAGGTCGTGTGTCGCTGAGTTTTATACTGCTGGCAAGCCAGGCGGGCACGGGCCCAGGCTAGTGCGTCCTTGTTGATGCCGGGCCAGACGTAACGTTTTGTGAGAAGATGCTGGGTGGCGCGGATTCCGGGATGGGACAGGCCGTGAAGGGCGTCGAAGACAAGATGACGAAAGGCAGAGGGGACCAAAGGGCGCGGAGTGCCGGCCGAAGTGTCGCAGATGATGGGGACGGGGCACGAAGGGAGCAGAATTTCACGGAGAACCAGCGGGCCAGGGCCCTTGCGAAGGTCCATAATTTCCGAGTCATGTTGCTGTGCTGTGGCGAGGGCGGCAAAGTCGATGTTCGTTGATGGAGTAGCAGAGGCGAGAAAAGCCGTAACACGTGACAGAGCGTCCGCGAAGCATTGTCGAAACCCTGCACATGTCTGATGACGGTCGTGAATTCTACCACTTACGAAAGGTGACTAATTCCACGAGGCGACAATTTACCGCTCCCCGATTTGATGGCGAAAATGAGTGGTTTGTGGTCGATGACGGTGTTTAACTGCCGACCTTCTAGGAGGTGCTTGAAATGCCGCATGGACATGTACATGGCAAGAAGTTCACGGCTGAAAGTGCTGTAGCGGCTTTCGGCATCGGAAAACTTGCGGGAGAAAAACGAGAGGGGGCTCCAAGCACCATCCACGAGCTGGTGTAGCACGGCTCCAACGCCGGAGTCAGAGGCGTCGGTCATGAGGCGTAGGAGTGAATCAGGGCGCAGATGGGCAAGGAATGCGAGGTCTGATAGTTTCGCTTTGGAGGCCCGGAAAGAATCCAGAGCAGCTGAAGACCATGCCAGTTGTGCGGAGTTTGTTTTCTTGCCTTGAAGCATGTCGGTCAATGGTCTGAGGAGTGCAGCACAGTGAGGGATGAAACGGCGGTAAAAATTGATGAGGCCGAGAAATTCACGGAGCTGGCGGATTGCGGCAGGCTGTGGAAAATCTTGAAGGGCCTGGTCTTTTGATGGGAGAGGCCGGATGCCGGAGTGGTTCACACGGTGACCAAGGAAATCGAGCTTCGACTTGCCGAATTCACATTTGGCTCTGTTGATGATGAGGCAGTAATCACAGAGCCGTTGAAACAGCTGCCGGAGGTGTTGCAAGTACTGCTCCGGGTCGCGGCTGAATACGAGGAGGTCATCGACGTAGGCCGTGCAGAAAGATAGACCACGTGTAACTGTGTCAACGAAGCGTTGAAACGTCTGGCCATAGTTACGGAGGCCAAATGGCATGCGGACGTATTCGAAGAGGCCGAATGGTGTAATGATTGCAGTTTTAGGAACATCGGATGGTTCGACAGACATTTGGTGGTAGGCCTTGACGAGATCGATTTTAGAGAAAATTGTGCCGCCATGCAGTGCGGAGGTGAAATCGGCGATGTCAGGTAGGAGATAACGGTCAGGAATGGTGGCGTCATTCAGGGCGAGGCAATCGCCACAGGGCCGCCAGTCCCCTGGGCGATTTCTTTGGTACCATGTGTTGAGGTGGCGCCCATGGGCTAGATGAAGGTCGGGTAATGCCGAGCTCCAGAATGTGTTCGAACTCATTGCGGGCGATCTGTAAACGGTCTGAAGCAAGGCGACGGGCTCGAGCGTGTGTCGGCGGGCCAGTGGTCACAATGTGATGCGTGACCTGGTGTTTGACGGGCAGTAAAAAGTTGGAAGGACGGAGTAGAGAAGGGTATCATCCAGGAGGATCTCGTAGGTGGACTGGTGCGGGCTGGGTATACTGGCAAGCGGCTCTCGAAGACGGAGGCCCTGAACCAAGAGCTTCGTCACGGCGTCCACGAGACACTTGCTGTGCATGTTGACTAGCAGATTGTAGTGATGCAGGAAATCAGCTCCTAGGATTGGGTAGCGTACTTCTGCGACGAGGAAAACCCATCGGAACACACGTCGGAGGCCAAAATTGAGTGCAAGAGCATGTTCGCCGTACGTAGCGATTGGGGTGAGGCTTGCGGCTTGGAGCGATGGGCCAGTACGGCGAGAAGATGATGATGTAAAGCTGCAGGGCAGGACGCTCGCCTCGGCCCCGGTGTCGACGAGAAAACGGAGGGTCGGAAGGTCCACGCAGGACGGAAGAGATGATGGCGGCGTGGGAGGTTGCGAGACTGCGCAGAGAGATTTTGCTGAGTAGGAAACTTCCATGACGGAGTCCGTCAGCTCAGCAAGCTTCTCCAAGGACAAGCCCTGGGCGCGCACAAGCACCACGCGGACCGACGGCGGCAAGCGCTGAAGGAAAAACTCCCGCAGGAAAGCTTGGTCGAAGGTAGCAGCTTTGTCGCCCAGGACCTGCTGCAGCCGCCGCAGCAACTGGGTAGGTTTGCGGTCTCCCATTTCTTCGGAGGAGATGAGCTGCTGGAGGCGGCGATGTTCCGAGACCGCTGTTCCCTTGATGAGCTCAGCAGCCAACGTGTCGAACGGGGCCGAGGCTGGCGGAGTTATGAGGAGGTCGCGGACCTCGGCGGCAATCTCAGGTGGTAGCGCAGAGACAGCGCTGGAGGGTCCGTCACCAGGCATGGCGGAGGCATTGTCGTCGGCGTTGGCCATGGTGAGAGAGAGTGTTCCAGCGCACGTCCGGAGTCACCAGTTTGTTGCACCCGAAAGGTATGAGGCCGGCACGATGAAGGAAGTGATTGATTTACTGGCCGGAATGTTAGTGCAAGATGGCGTGCCCAAAAGAGGCGCGTGCCGCTGGCACGAGAGTCGAGCTGCAGTTGGTTGGTTGGTTGGTTGGCCTGAAATAAAATGGCACGTACCCAATACGGGCAGTGGCCAAGACACAGGCGGTGAACTGATGGAAAGAGGAGCATTTATAGAGGAAAAAGAATAGTGATAGGGTATAGGCTGTGATTATGGACGACGCAACGACAGGGACCCGTTAGCTGGGAGATCGAAGACGGGACGATGGCTTTTGTGCAAATTCGAGTGCAAAGCGTGTAATGGTACAATTTTGCACTGACTGAAAGAGAGCGAAAAAAGAATAACGAAATAAATTTTGAAAGTGAGAAAAATAACAATGAATAGAAATAATAATAATAATAGTAAAATAAGGAGAAAAAAAGTCCGAGAAAAAGTCAGGAGAAAATTTTGAACAGCACAGCGCACACTCCTGTTGCTTTGTCCAAGCGATGAAGCGCCATAGGAAAGAATAACCGCGGCGGACACAGGCAGACCGGGGTGGAACGGAATTTCTAATAGGCGCCTCCTCGAAGAAGAGAAGCGGCGGCAGAACAGCACGTAGTGATACACTGTCTCAGGCTCGGCACAAAATGGGCACACTGGAGAAACCACCAGACCAGATCTGTGGACGTAGAAATTTTTCCGAGGAACTCGGCATCGCAAACGCGTGAAAGAGACCCCCAGTCTGCGCGAGCACCAGTCTTTGCTACTCCAAGGATGCAGAAGATGCTGAAATTCCGGAGATGAAGTAAGGGCCGCGGCTGAAAATTCCTGAAATAATGTGAAACTGCGAAACCTCACCGCAGCTGTATATGCGCAGGTTGGCAGGACTGCAATTATTGGGCCGCAGAGAGAGGCCCTTGCTGATGAATCAGCAACCTCATTTAATTGAATGGCCATGCGCCTGGTACCCAAAGCAACCGCACCGAAGTTAGATGGGGCGGGATCAGGTGCTTAAAGAGGCGCAATACCCGAGTCTCAATGGGTGATTATAATGTAGTGCAGATAGTCATAACCATTACTTGGGAAACGGTAGGGTTTAATTTACGCAAGGCTAAAATTACTGCTAATAATTCGGCCAGATAAATTGGAGCGAAGTCAGGAAGATGGAGAGAAAAGGACCATCCCGATGTAGATGAAAAAATGCCCACACCTGCCTTTTCACGATCCTGCGAGGCATCGGTAGCAATGAGAATATGAGAAGGAAAGGACCTTAGGTGGTCCTGCAACAAACCGTGAAGGAGAGGAAAGGGCTGCAGCTTTGCATTCGACGGGAAAATGTCATCAAATTGAATCTTGACTGAAGGAGAGAAGTTGTACATTGGATGGAGATCTGTTAAATGAATGTTTAAGGGTTAAGGAGAGACTGCACGAAACATATCTGCGGAGTATGCAAACGAGACCAAGTGGCATTTAAAAAGAGTGTTGGTTGACTAAGAAATATTATACTGGAGATGTGAAGAGGTGATTCGCACAAGTTTAAAAAGGTTTGGACAGTTAAAAGGCGAAATCTAGGTAATCAAGACAGGAAGCCGGGACTTGAGCTCTGGAGAAGATAAAAAACGAGTGAGGCATAAGCATGCTGTTTCTCAGGGATCAAATCGCCAAACACGACAGTAATACCGGCTATGGGTTTTGTAGCTGTAGGAAAAGAAAATGACCAGAAGGGTTGGACAGGAGTTTAGGCTTTGTTCTCTTTTTCGCACTTCAAGAAAACATGTCTGTCTGCGCCTGTGTATAACTTGTTCAGGAGCGCTTGTGGGAAATATATGGAGATGGGACGTTAGAAACAGTTCGGATATGCAGCGGCAGAGAAAACTTTTATGTAGAATAGAGTAACTCGCAGGAGTCGATTGGTCGGGGCCTCCAGTACAGGGCTGCGCTGGCGGCAGCTGACTTACGGATTAGCAGGATGATCCAGACTTGCTGGCGAAACACCGCCGTGGTGCTTCTCAAGAAGCGGCCCCTTAGGAAGTGTCCGCAAAGTAGCGTATTAGGTTGAACGCAAACTAATTTTGGTCTGTCCTTGAGAGTGGATGGTGACTAAAAATTGTGATCCGGATTAGCAAAAAACATTTCTGCGTTTTCATCATACCAGGCTCATAAACGTATCGGGAACATGTCTTCGAAGTTTGGTAATGATCGACGCCCTAGAAATTTGGAAAACGAAGCATTTTCGGAGGAAGGTGACGCGCGAGTTGTCGCCAGAGATCCCTAAAATCTTCGTTTCTACCCGAAGCACCGTCGAAAGCAGGCATATAAAAGTTTCTTTTTATCCTTTCTAGCCTGTTAAGCGGTCTTGTGAAAGCCTGCAGAAGATACACATTAAAGTGTAAGCAAAAACAGCATACTTCTAGCCTTGCGAGCCGTAACTGGTATGAAAAAAATGACAGTTTTTGCTTAAATTTTATAAATGAGCGAAAGCAGAACTCCATGAACGATAACGACGACGATGAAGAAAGAGAATTTTCTGTTTTCGAAAGTTGACGTTGATGAAGACGATGAAGTTGATGAAGACGATGAAGTTGATGAAGACGATGTTGATGAAGACGAAGTTGATGAAGACGATGATGTGCAGTGCACAGCGCGAGAGAGTGTTGCAGTTCTACACGAGGCGTGTTCGGCTGTGGCTGCAGCCTAGTACTCAGCGCAGTAGCCAGCGAAGCTCTACGGTTCAACAGTGGTCAGCGAAGCTCATCTGTGAAGCTCATCGCCTTTGGATTGAAACCCCAATCATGGGTATTTTATTTATTTTATTTGTTCCTTTCACTTGGCACAAACCCACAAGGATCTCAAGGTCTTCGCGAGCTCACAAACATCGCAAGATCTTGCTCGGAGTTTACCCGTCGAAATAGTGCTTTCGTACTAAAACGAAGCTAACTGAAATGATTGGCGGGAACACAGCCAGTGACCTCTGAAGTTGAATTTTTAGCCTTTTCTTCTCAATTGCGCGTTTAATAATTCTGCAATCACCGCTTCTTTTTACCGTCTAGCTTCCTTTCGCCGGTTTCCAAGAACGAACAAAACTGCTTCAAAGTTCAAAAAACAAAAACAAAAGCAAGTCACATGATGTGCAACGAAGTGCCACTAAAGACAAGAATATCGACGAAGTGCTACCTATGCCGGAAGGGCTTTTACTTAAGAAAAACATCTCTTCAAACAGAAGTACTGCTGCTGAAATCATTGAAGTCATTTATCTGTTTCCACGTTTGGAAAAAATCGCGGATTTAGGAAAACTATCGATTTAATACTGCAAATAAAAAATAATTCTAGAGGCCCGTGTACTGTGCGATGTCAGTGCACGTTAAAGAACCCCAGGTGGTCGAAATTTCCGGAGCCCTCCACTACGGCGTCTCTCATAGCCTTGGTCGCTTTGGGACGTTAAACCCCATAAACCAAACCAAACCAAACCTTTGAAGGCACTTTCCGGACCGATCTTTCGTAGGGGTCAAGACAACGTAGTTATCGTGCTCAGTTCCTAGGGGGTTTAGGTTAAGCTCCTTTCGTTCTCCTCCTCCTCCTCCTGGTAAAAAAGTCAAATTTTTTAATAGCGGTGACAGCAAAAAACTAAAAAATGCAGTTAATGTTTGTGATATTTAGAGAGAGAGTGAGGGTGAATAAACTGTCATTGCAGAAAAGGAGACCGGAGCGGGTTGTGGTGGTGTCCTGAGTACAGGACTCCAGAAGCTGCCGCTGACGCTTTGGCGAGAGCGACTAGCGCTTCCTGGTCACTGCTCCAGTGCCGCGCTGGGAGGCTTTAAAGGGGTGCTCATGGGAAATTGAAGTTGGCTTGTATTGATAGAATACGAGCTTTTAAGCACAAAAAGACCACTCTTACTGAAAACAAAGCTCTTTTAAGGTAGAAAAGCGCAAGAACTAGATTACAGGTAACGCCGCCGCAGGTCGATCTCGCAAGTACAAGCGCGATGACGAAATAAATACCCGAAAAATGCAACAGATCTCTGCGGTTGACAAACGCGTTTTTCAGCCACGTTTGTATGAAAGTTACGCGTGTGGATATTGAAGTATATAAGCTCTGTTTTTTAAAGGGTAACGCACTTTTTTCACACTAGGAAGACGGAAAAACCATAACCTCAATGTAGGAAGCCAAAGAAAACCTATTCTTGGCGGTCCAACAGGCGGCCAACTGAGTTTAGGTATGTTTCGATGCTTCGTTTCTAGGCGGTTTGTGTGCCCGCGTAGTTTCGTTTTTGACGTGCTTATCGAGTTAATAGTGCGGGGCAGCAGAGGAACTCCAAGTGGCCCTCGGATGCAGCTCATGTCGCGGCACACACATGCGACGAGGAAATCTTCTTTGGCTATCTTATGCTGCACGAGCCTCCACGTTCTCAAACGCACCGCTCGGCGTGCTCGCTTCGTTAACGAACCGAGACGCTGGGATGCAAAACCAGGCGTACGAGGACTACTAACACAGAACTTTAATATGTCCCTACGTACCAGTCTCTACTCATCAGTCATGACGGTAACAGCTGCCGCACCAGTAGCTTGACTTGCTGGCGACGCTGGCGACTCCTCGGAGCTCGGAATGTCCTGCCAGACCTCCTTAGCCCTCAAACAGACCAACTTAGCCCTCAGAAGCATCGCACGCTGTGTGGGGCTGAGGTCGCTGAAGTGCACGTCGCATTTCTTTACGAGAACTTCGTTGTCGGGAAAGGGAACAGGATCAATTGCAACGCTAGTGCAAACGTAAACGAACAGATGGCTGATAGATGCCTTCAAAGCCCGGCCGGCGGTAGCCTGCATTTCAGCTGCTGATAGGCTACACCTCTCGCAGCCATCAATGACAGAGTGCTCGTTTACGTAACTTTTCGGCTATTTCGTTATCAGCGAGTCCTGATTTGAAATCGGAGGTGAGAAAAACATTTTCAGCATCGAGTCCAAATCTCATAGCAATAAATTCATCTTTTGCCACTGCAGAAGCGACGAAAAGCCCAGAAATGCCGAACTACTGTAATTTGGTACAAAAAATATTTATGGTTGTCCTCAGTGTCTTAAGTGGTTCGAGTTAGTTCTGCATGTCCAACTAAGGAGTGTAATAGGGTAATTTTACCGCACCAGGGAGATATATCTGCGTATAATGATGGGTGAATGCGGTGTAGGTGGTGAAGATAGGGGAAAGTGAGTGTTCGGATGAGTCCAGATCCTTCAGAGTTTACCAAAAAAAGCTACTTATGTCGCGGGGGTAGACACGATGATTTAGGCGGAGGGACTCTAGGTGGGTCGAAAAACGGTTTGAGAGAGGATAGAGTCGGTGTACCCTGACAAGTAGGCATATTCTCGAGCTATGGCGTCGGCCTTTATTTACCATCGAGACCTGCATGCCCTGGGGCCTAGGTGGTGGGTGATTATGTCGGAGATGGCTGCCCAGAACGCGGAGAAGCGTGCGCTGGACAGGACCACTTGTGTAAGTTCTGCAGCCGGCTTGGGAGTCTGTATAAATGCGGGAGCTGCGGTCTTGGGTGTCGCTTATTTTGGTGGTGATGGTTATAGCGATGCCTTCTGCGGCCGCCGACTCCGGTGCTGTGAGGGACACTCCAAGATAGGGGGTGCTGGTGTGATTGACAGCAGCGCAGGCATATCTGTGGGGCTGTGCATACGAAGCCACACCCACACGACCATTGTATCTTGACCGTATCGCCTACGGAGGCTGCCAAGACGGGACTGCTGACTGGGGGACTGGGTCTCGTGGTTCATGTGACCGGGGACAGGGTCCGTTTGGGAGCGGACATTAATGGGAGAATCCCAGTCAGGGCCAAGGTCTTGGTGGCTTGAGGGTCGCCTATTCTTGAGATGACCCTATTCGCCGAGCTGGTGAGGAGACGAATGCGTTGGAAGTTTAAAACAGCACCTTGGATTTCCGAAAACCTGTTGTGAATCCGTAGAGCGAGTAGTCTAGTAGTACGTACAAATGGAGAGGCTGAGAGCTGTCTTCAAGAGGGTACGGATACGGATATCAATGCTACTCTTGACGGTGCGATCAAAATTGCGGTAAGGGAGGTCACATTGAATTCGACTGATATCCAGGGATGTGAAGAGGCGGATAATGTCGTCTTCGCGTGCCCTTGTGCCGTCGTACCATAGGGCGATATTGAGCCCAGACGTACTTGAAGTGGCAGTGATGTGGGTGGGCTTGCCATAATGTTGGACACAGATGCCAAACACTTAGATGTCTGATTTTTCCTCAACACGGTGGTCGTGAATATGGAGCATGATTGCGCCAGGGGGATGATAGCGGAGACCATGAATATGGATGATGTCCGATTTGCGCGGTGCACGCTGCATACAGCTGATCTGGACAGAATGTCTGACAGCAGTGACGGCTGTTTGTAGGAGTTGCTCTTTGGACGCGAGGGATCCTCGGGTTGACCAGATGGTAATGTCATCCGCATAGATGGCATATCCGATGGTGCAGAGTATGGACAGCCTGAGGGTGAGAGTGGCCATGGCTATGCTTAATAGGAGTGGTTATAGGACTGAACTTTGTGGAGTGCGCTTATGAGCTTTTGGGAGAGGAGATAATCGGGTAGATCCGATGGCATTCGTAGCTATCGGGCGGCGAGAATGACCGAGATAAGCTGGAACTTGGGACAGCTGCAGCGATTGAGACTTTCTAGGATTTCGGAGTGGTAAAGCTTGTTAAAGGCGCTCATAATATCGAGCCTGAGAAGAAGGTGTCTCCACCGAAGGGCATCCCTGTGAGGACTTCATATTGGAGGAGTAGGAAGCGGCATTAATATAATATGCTCCCATCATCGTTTTGAAAGGCAGTTATGTGTCACTCATACAGGAAAAAAAAAATGAAAAAAGTTTTTGAAGTGATAGCTATATTAATTTCACACACTCACTAGCCCATTCTGATGATAAGTTTTTCAGCGCTCAAGAACAGTATTAAATATTTGGCTATATTTTGTGACGTAACAATAAAGCACCCCGAAAAATTGAATAAAAATCAGCGCAGCGGCTCAAAAGTAACGCTCGGGAGCGCATCTTTTCTTAAGGAAGGTGAGTTTCTTGACGAAGGGAACGCATGGTTCATGGAAAATACTCTCTGAGCAGCTGTGAAGTTGGAATTAAATGATTTCGGAAGTTGGTGACGCTATGGGGAGTACCGATGCTAAGGTGCTCTCCATAGGCAGGTAGATGACGATGCGCATCAGTTCTCATGCGCATCAAGTCCTGTTCTCCTGCGCATCAAGTCCCATCAAGTCATGTCGATGCGCATCAAGTCCTGTTTGGCAAGAAGAGGAGGAGTCTTTCTTTCCGTACGTAGCAATAATTCCTCCGTTCACTACTGTTTTCACAACCGTTCACAATTACTTAGAGCAGTACAGTAACAATGGTCACATTGAGGTTCAGGACATTTTTGAAAGACTGATCGGGCGAGTATGTATTTCAGATGCAGAAGCACCTTAGAATGCGTGCTGAGAAAATATACAACGCATGGTTGCTTCGTGGGACTATTTAAAAGACGTCTGTGAACCGTACTCCTTTGCCTGACTTCCACTGACATGTGGCGACCGCGTTTTCGAAAGATTGCCTAGTGCAGGTATTCATGTAGCAACCGACGCCTTCAAATTGTTTTCCGCGGTATCTATAATATAAAAGGGATTCGTGACCGAACAAGCAGTTGACTACGGGTATAAACGGCCAATTTAAGCGGTTCTGAAGAAGAATCTAAGACACGTGCACTGAAAAAAAAAGTGTTTTTATCCACGCCTTCTTTTAATGGCATTGTAAGCTAGTTGGCCGAAATGTTATTCCGGTGTGCCCAGCTCTGCTTCATATCCTGCGCTGAGGCAGTGGCTGGACGCATGCGCGAATCACGTTGAAGGATGCTCCATCGAGAGAAAGAAGACAGAATTAGCAAGGCGGCCAAAGCGAACGGCGAAAAGCTCTCTTCGTAAGAATGGGTGCGACATGAAGTACTTCTTTGATGAAGCAAAAACGAAATGCACCTTCGCTCTTCTTAAGATGATTAGTCAGCCGCGCCTCTCTAATGTGTTCGCCTTCTGGATAGAGATAGAAACCACTCAGGAATTCGTTGCATTGGGCTGGATCTGAACTGTAAGCGTCAGGTGCTTTCTTTTACGGGAGGAGCTGGCATATTGCCATATTGACACGTGAAGCAGGTCGCAAATTGAGCGCGTGATTGAAAGCAGTTTCGAAACATTGTCATGAGCAATTCACCTAACTGTTTTGTGTTTGTCTTTCGGCTAAATGGGCAAAACGTTACCGGCATAAAGAGAAGCTGTCGTGCGAAGAAACCATCGGTCCATGACGCAGGCTGTAGACGGAGGCAGTTGAACTCATTTGTTTTGCTTGCTTGCCTACCGAGGTAACAGGCACAGTAATACAGGCTTCAATGCTCCTGAAGTGAGTGTAGATCACGTCTCAGGAGGTTCCGGACGCCATTTTAACAGCTTGTGTCGTAATGCTCTTTTGTATGCTGCACTATTCATTTGCGTGATAACCTCGCCGAGGTGGCTTGGTGGTTATGCCATAGAGAAAGAACGAATAAGAGAGGACACTCCCATAGACCCCAGCGGCCCGATCGATTGTAGCGCACCTAGCGGTTGGTGAGAGCAACAGGCCTAAACTTCCTTTTTCGGTTTCACTGGCGCGAATTTCGAATTGCTTACGCGCCACCCAATCGATCCTTGCGCACCAAGCGGTTGGTGAAAGGAACTGGCACTCACTTCTTGTTTCGGTTTCACTGGCGCAAATTTCGAATTGCTTGCGCGTTACCTACGTTTGGCTGTGGCCGGAGGCGGACAGAATGCCGCGCTTAATCCCTTGTGCCAATTGCGTCGCACCGAAATTTTTTGAGCGTAAGTTGTACAGGCAATAAAACTATAAAACAAGCAGCTTTGGATTCTTAAATCAACAAGAGCTCTTTCTGTCTGGCGGGCTTGTCTCCTGTTCGGAGCAAGTGGTAGTTCAACATGCAGTATTTAATAAACAGACGGGGTGTCGAGGAAACTGTTTATTCCAGGCCAATAAAGAAAATGAGCACATAAAGGATGCACACAAACCGAGGAAAGTATGGTATAGAAAAGTTAGATAGAAATATAACCCCGTCTGAAAGTCTCTGAAAGTATTAACAGAGAAGACAAAAGACAGGTAGTCACAGTAGACACTAGGCACGGCCAGCTTTGTGAACTTCGTGTGGCCACGGTGCATGAAATCTTTTGCAGTGAAATGATCACTGCAAACCCTGTATGTGGCATACAGTAGGTGGGCCGGCTTTCTCAGAAGGTCGTTTCATCCAGTGTGCTGCACCCATGCTGTCATCCTGCAATGGCGATTATATACATAGCGTAAGCGTAAATGCCTGAAAAATATTCTTACACTTGGTACCACAAGATGTTTGTACCAGAGGCAGTTAATATAGTCACACTTTAAAGAATAAAAATTGTTGGGTCCGCAGGAAGCTTATGACAGGCACTGACCATAAAGCATGCTTGCTTGAGGGGGTATTGAACTAACACCTACGCCTATTGAAATAATACGTATCAGACAAAGCCAAAAGTTGAAAGCCCGCTTACATATCCTTTCTTGCGGTTTTTTTACGGCTTATCTAAAATAAAAAGGATATTTAGTCGCTCCGCCACTGCAATCATTCCGAAATAATGACTACGATATTTACTAACCCGTAGTGGTAATAATTTACAATACTTTAAACTCAAATGAACAAGCCGTTTTGCCCAAGCTTTCCTATTATGAAGCTAGCGCTATAAATGTGAATAAAGGATTTTTCTTTTCACTCTTACTGCACAAATAGTAAGCGTAAAGAAATTAAAACATAAGAAAACTGAACGCACCTGCTGTCCCATGGTATACGGAAGAAACTAGTCCCTGGCTTCTTGTGCGTTCTGCCATTGTTCTGGTACCACGACACAGAGCAGTAGCTGCCGTAGGAAGGGCTGCCGGACGGCATCGCAGCGTGTTCTGAAGGATGTTAATGCATGCATGTGTTAATCTCAATAATCAAAACAATACAGCAAGTCATAACTACGCTAAAAATTGTTTTCAATGTAACAGCAAATCGCGCCACAATACAATATCGCTGCCACACAAATACACGCAGTACATTTTCAGTCTACATAGTAGTTGAACGCAGGCGCAATTAACATATACCCGGTTGATTGATTGTAAAACATTTTACTCGCCGGAAAGAGCTTGGTAAGAGGTCGCGTTAAGTGGTCGAGAGTACGCAGCCCTCGACGACTTTGTCAGCCCACTCCACCGCCAAAACTTGCGTTCTGGGGTTAGAGCTAGCCAGCACGGTCTCCCACCGCTCGAGAGAAGGAGCAGTAACTAGATCACCCGGAGGTGGCTCTATTTTGCAATCCCAGAGGATGTGATCGTAGATGGCTCGTTGGCCACAGTGTTTACAATTTGGGTTGTAAAGATCTGGATAAATGTGCGCGAGGAGTGATGGGGTGCGTATCGATCTCGTCTGTAGACGACGCCACGTAACCTCTTGTTCTTTAGTCAGGCTTTTGTCCGGTGGTGGGAAAATTTTCCTCTCTAGTTTAAAATGGTTGGTGATATCATGATGTGTGATCATGAAGTCCTTCGTGAAATTCAGGGTACGAGCCCTTTCAGGATTTGAAATACGCGCCACGCCGCGCCTGCGCAAGGATACGAGAATACGGCATGCAATGCGCAATGCGCATCACTACCGGCAAAACAATACATCCGCATTTCGCACAGTAATAAGGCCCGAGGTTTCAAGACTGCGCAGCAATTTGGCCTGAAACTGCACCACGCAATGAGTATGCTGTGTTCATTCGGGCTCTGGGCAACCGACTCCGAAAGTCCAAAACTCCAAAACTCCAAAAATCCAAAACTCCAAACATCAAAAACTCAAAAACTCCAAAAATCTAAAACACCAAAACTCTAATGCTCCAAAAAACCAATACTCCAAAAATCCAAAACTCCGAAAATCGAAAAGTTAAAGACTCCAAAACTCCAAAAATCCGAAACTAACATTTCAAAACTCCAAAACTCTAAAAGTCTAAAACTCCAAAACTCCAACACCCCGAAACTCCAAAACTACAAAATTCTTAAACTCCAAGACCCCGAATCTCCAAAACGCCGAAACTCCAAATCACCGAAACTCCAAAACTCCAAAAATCCGAAACTGAAAATCCAGAACTCCAAAACTCTAAAGCTCTAAAACTCCAAGAGTCCAATAATCCGAAACTCCGAAAGTCCAAACTCCAAAAATCCAAAACTCCGAAAATCCAAAACTACAAAAATCCAAAACTTGAAAACTCCAAAACTGCAAAAATGCGAAACGCCGAAATTGGAAACTTCACAACTCCGTATCTCCAAAACTGCGAAACTCCCAAACTGAAAAATTCCGGAACTCCAACACTCCGAAACTCGGAAACTCCAAAACTCCGAACCTCTCCGAACCCATGCCTCCCTGCTACCACTCCCTGACTTTTGTAAACAAACCAACCACACAGCCACCGCGCGTCTTACGCCGTATGTTAACAGCTGTTTTCAAGCATAATTTCTGTAGGAAATGTGTCTCACCTGCTGTCCAACACGAGAAAAGTCGCTTCTGCAGCACAGCAACACCGACGCAGTCGACGCCCACAATCACGTGCAAATGACAGTGAAGTCGACGGTCAAAAAAAAAAAAAAAAATCAAGAAAACTTCGCAACGTTTTTCAATAAATTGCCTCTTCATACATATGTTGAAACAGTGGCGTTGGAGCATAACATAATTATTTAGCAACATGAAGTTTGTGTGCTTTAATATAAGAGCATTTATTTTCGCGTTTGCGTCCTCTGGCGTTCGGTGAGTATACTAGACGCTTGCGTAGTCGTGACGTACTTCCTGAGGCCAGCTTCTTCCGAGTGTCCTCTCGTTTTTTCTTTCTCTATGGTTATGCTGTTTGAATGCTGACCCTAAAGACGTGGGTTGGACGCTGGCCACGGCGGTCACATTGCGGTCACAGCGGTCACATGTGGTAAGAAGTCTCGGAGGAGAGGGAAGGGCCGTAAACCGACGCTCAAGGCCTCTGCCTATTTTTTCTAAAGACTTGGCAAGTTCAGCCTATACCGGTGAACGGCACTGCCCACTCATCGTCGTCTTCTACGTAGCACAAATCCTAAATAGAGCGCGTTCCTGCCAGTAGCCCGTGACCGCGAGGCTGAGGGAACATGTAGAAGTGAGCTCCATCATCATTATTGTCCGTCTCTCTGTGGTTCGAACACGTGGTGACTCGATCTGCTCTGCGATCTCGGATCCACGTGGATTGCGGCTAAGTACCAGGTGCTGCTGCGCTATCTCTTGATTTTCTGCTTTGTTTCCTGCGTTCTTGCTTTCCAGGGTCGCTGAAAGCGTCAACATCGGGTGATGTCCACAAGTTCTCCTGGCCAGGGGAGCTCCCCCTTGTCGGCCTGTCTCTCCCATGATCACTTTCCACTTGACTGCTTCTTCCGTGATGGAGTAAGCAGCATCCAGGAAGCTTTCGTCCTCGGGGATGGGAGCTTCATCGCACTAGATTACCATGAGGCGGCACAGGCTGCTCTGAAATTCACCACCCCGCAGTGCATGAGGATCACTGATGGCCGGCAGTTCGGCAGTGGCGGAATTGTTTGCAGAATTCCAGACAAGGCACGTATGGCCGGCTTATCACGCGCGCCTCCTTCGCCAATTACCTGGTGAGCGCGTTTATACCTCCTCGCCTGGCGCGTTCAAAATGGTGAGTCCGCGGCGTAGACCCACTTCGGAACGGCTCTGAGACGCCAGAGAAACTTACTTTGAATCGCCATTCACCAGTGTAGTCGATAAGCAGACAGGACGAAAATGCCGACCGAGAATTAGATATAGCCACGTTTGCGAGGCCCACTTTACCAGCTGAAGGGAAGGTGTGGGCATTGATCTTTCGCGTTGATCAGTTCACATATCGGTCCCTAGAGTGCCATAATTTCTGGGTATTTTGCCATGGTGCCAATACCTGCAAATCAAGACCTGGTTACTGTGCGTGTGGAGAGAGCCACTAACCCGCACTTTGTTCTCCCCTAAAGGCTTGGCAAGTTCAGCCTGTGCCGGTGCCTTATGTTGTCTAACACATAACCGTCTCCCTACTTTTGAAGGAAAGAGATAACCTTTGCTAGACGCCGCTAATTTGGAATCCATAGCGCTTTAAAAGAGTAATTATAAGCGCCAGTAAGTCGGCGGGAGGTTCCCCGAAAGAAATGTTAGTCATACAAGAAGTGGCACCATCAGGGCCAGGGGCCGTGGCCAGTCCAATCCACCAATTCATTATGTCAAACGAAATCTGAGCCTCTGGCTGCTCCTCCAACAAGATGTCGAGATCACAGTGTGGAAGAATTGCTGTTGTCATTCTGCTGACCACTAAGGAAGCCACTCTTACTATTCAGAGCGGGCTGATGAAGTTCAAGCGCTGCACTTAGTTAACAAGTGCAGCTGTTCAAGACGTGAGACATTTGCAGCTGTAAAGAATAGGACATCTGGCTATTCAAGTTTGGCAGCGCGGCATACAACTGTTGTGGATTCCACCTTGTCGCAAGCGATAGGTGTGATGGTGGAAAACAATGACGAGTTTCATGAAGCGCATAGTAGAGAATTTATCTGCGCTCATCCCGCAGAGAATGGCATCTCAGGTGATCCAATTTGTTGGCAGTCTCCACTGCTGCTCTCTGTAATGCAGTGGCATCAGCATTCGTTGCACCTCCCCAGTCCTCTGTGCCCGCGGCTACCAATCCATTATGTCGAACGTAATCTGAGCCTCTCTCTAGTCCTCCAACAAGATGTCGAAATCACAGTGTGGCAGAAGTATCATCCCCAGGGTGCGTAGACATGGGTGCAAAGATGCAAACCCGAAAGCGCAGTATGTATCGATTAGGTGTTGCTGGTCTCACTCTGATGAGACAAAAAGAATCGTCCTAACTATATATTTAAAGGCAGTGTTTCGGAAGAGGCGATTGACACTGCGGTAGTGTCGAAAAATAGGGTAACTGACAGTGTTAGAGTGCAAGCTTTAACGGCGGCTCGGGCGTTCTTGTTGTTGTTGCGACTGAGAGAAGAATGAAAAGAAAACTGCACGGGCCTGCCTACTGGCTCGTGCCGAGCCACCACCGCTGCCACGTGCAGATAGTGGAGAGTTAAAATATCAGAGGAAAGAAAAAAACGAAATAAAAGACGTGCGTCGCAGCAACAAGTCGGCTGGCTGAAAAAACAGATAAGCGGCTGTAGCCGCGCTTCGTCACCGCCCCCCCCCCTCCCCCGGCTTGTGCGTTCAATGCCCTTCTTGTATAGGCTCGTTCCACTTATGTCTGTTCTTTGCGCTAAAGTAGGCGTGCGCATACGCGCAGTGTTGGCTGTGCAGCTTCCTCCTCCTCGCGCTGGGCGCGCATTCTCATTGGTCAAAGGGCGGGAGTGGCTTCTAGGAGCATCTGGAACTTTCTGTCGTGCCGCCATCGCCGTCGTGCGAGTTAAGAGGTGGAGGGCATCTCTTAGCGCACGCAAGGCTATAGCCTTTTTGTCAACATCGCGTAGAAACGTCTCGGACAGTCTAGAACAATCGATGGCAATCGCCCCGCGCGCCGCGTCGGCGAGCGGTGGGACAAGGGGTAGCCACGCCCACAGGGCTAGTTGCTCTACAGGGATTCCTTTTCCCCTTTTTTACGACGTGCGCCGGCGAGAGCCGTTCGCACGGCAATGTTTTTTTTTCTGTTTCGTGCTAAGGAGGGGAGGCGCTTTCGCTTTTACCCTCTCCTGCTTACATCGGACAACGGCGACGGCGACGCCGCGAAACGCAGAAACGAGCCCCTAAAAGCTGCGCTCTAAAATGGGCTGTCTGAGTTGCCACAATGAGCCGGTGCTGCAGTCTGTGCAGGCAGGACACCTTAGTGTCGGGCATTACGCGAATAACCCTGTTTGTATTGCGACCTATAACGACGCTTGGAGTGTGTCAGGTAGTGCAGTGTATCCTGGTAAGTGGGCACTGTCGTTCCTGTGCATGGTCTGATAACTCTGCACAGTTTAGTTAAGTGCGAAGGCCCAAAGCATGTAATTTCATTTAATCGGCTGTAGATGCTGAGAAAAACACTACAAATTATGTATATCAGGATGTTATTAGTGTGCTTAATACAAGTTTGTGAACTGAAAAAAATGGGATGCATAACACGATGGAGCCAACTCGCTGGGTTTAGAGCCGCTATAGCCGATGCAGGATCGCCTGAGGCAATGAATCGGCTGCACAATTTGGGTTTGCGGCTTTTTTCTCGTATAGCGCCCGCATTTGTGTTCAATTTACCAAAAAAAACTCAGACAAGAGACGGATGTGGGCAGCTTGTGGGTATGCCCGCTTTCTAGCACCGGCACGGCTAATCTGAGATCCTAAGAATTTTCGTGTGCATACCCATTTAGGCCACACGAGGCTTTTCTCGCACAAGGCCTGCATTTATGTAATATCTGCCCTCAAGTGCCATACAAAGGACCGATGTGGGAAGCATGTCAGCGCCTCCTTTTTCGAGCCCCGCCAAGGGCGATGTGGTAATTACAGCAATTTCGCGTTGGCAAAGTTCCTTCTGCCCTAAAGTACTCTACACGTGACTGATGTGCGCAGAATTTTGGCGCGCCTGTTTTCCATCTCGCCAGAGCGGATGTGGGACTTTCATCGGGTTCACGTCATCATCATCAGCCTGACTACGCCCACTGCAGGGGAAAGGCCTCTCCCATGTCTCTCCAAGTAACCCTGTCCTTCGCCAGCCGCGGCCACCATATTCCCGCAAATTTCTTAATCTCAACCGCCCACCCAATTTTCTGCCGCCCCCTGCTACGTTTGCCTTCTCTTGGAATCCACTCCGTTACCCTTAAGGACCAGCGGTTATCTTGCCTTCGCATTACATGCCCCGCCTAAGCCCACTTCTTCATCTTGATTTCAACTAGGATATCATTAACGCGTGTTTGTTCTCTCACCCACTCCGCCCGCTTCCGATCTCTTAACGTTACACCTATCAATTTTCTTTCCATAGCTCGCTGCGTTGTCCTTAACTTAAGCGGAACCCTCTTTGTTAGCCTCCATGTTTCTACCCCATAGGTGAGTACCGGCAAGATACACCTTTTGTATACTTTTCTCTTGAGGGATATTGGTAAAATGCCATTCATGATCTGAGATAACCTGCCATATGCGCTCCACCCCATTCTTATTCTTCTAGTTATTTCCCTCTCATGATCTGGATCAGCTGTCACTACCTGCCCTAAATAGACATATTCTCTTACTACTAGCAGCACCTGGCTACCAAATGCGAACTGCTGTTCCCTCGCCACACCGTTGAACATTACTTTGGTTTTCTGCATGTTAATTTTAGCCCCACCGTTCTGCTCTGCCTGTCTAATTCATTGATCATGCGTTGCAGTTCATGTCCTAAGTGACTTAGCAAGGCAATGCCATCAGCGAATCGAAAATTACTGAGGTATTTTCTATTAACTCTTATCCCCTACTGTTCCCATTTCAGGCCCCGGAATACCTCCTGTATACAGGCAGTGAATAGCATAGTAGAGATCGTGTCTCCCTGCCTGACACCTTTCCTTATTGGAATTTTATTGCTGACTTTATGGAGAACTGTGGTAGCTGTGCGATCGTTATAAATATCACAGGCAAACAGCGTACTCAAATTTTTGGTACTACCCCGCCTGTATTCAGTACGGTTGATTTAGGCGCCTGGGCACAGAAAAATTCATTTCAATGAGGTTGCTGATACCTTGTCAAAGGCACCTCTATAACGCCTGGTCATGACTACCCTACCGCGTTCCGCATATGTTACAGCGTGCAGGTTCCGCAGCTATCTGTTATTCAAAGAATTTGTAGCCCCAGCACCTACCTCCTGCCCCGACTTCCAGCATCTTGGAAGTCGGGACAGGCGACAGCGCAAACTTGAGGTTTCTTTCACGCGTCTACGTTGTCGAGCTCCTGAGCTAAGCTTCTACCCGCATAGGTCTGGTGGTCTCCCCACTGTGCCCTCTCTGCGCTGATCCCGAAACAATAAATCAGTTCTTGTTGCCTGCCGCCGCTTCTCCTCGTTACGGAGGCGACAGCTAGACGACCCGTTACGACAGCTCTTTGTAAGCATGTCCTTTGTTGTTCTGTCTCGTTCTGCTTCTACCTTTGGGACGAGCAACAGGAATGTGCTTTCCGCCATTCATAGTTTTCTTTGAGACAAGAAATGGCTACCCTGCTAAAATCTTTCCGAATTTCATCTCCTGGCTACTCTTCTTCGTAATTTCTCTTTAACAGAAATTTCTAAACGTTGCTGGTATGGCCACATTGCCAATTCAGTGCGCAGTCACACAGTTTCCGATCTGATCTGTTCTCAATTTATTTCGCCAGACCGGCATGCCTTCTTAATGGACACAGTTTCTGAGCCTCTTTCAGCCGCCCTTTGTGGCTTCTTGGCCAATCCCTTCCACTGGGCACGCTCCATTTTCCTGTTGAGTCAGCAACAACAGAATCCGTGCTTTGGCACTGATTCGAATGTAGTCAGCATTTTCTGTAGTTTTAAAAACAAGTTTATGACTATCAACAAGGCATAATCTGTGAACATATCGTAAAACTGCAATCTGCAACTTAGGTTCCAGACATGCCTTTTAGGATACATTCATTTAATCGTCAGCAGAAGGAACTGATAAGCGTGGGACATGCCCGTGTGCCCGGTGCTATCTCAATTTCAAGCAATTCTTTTGTTCAAAGACCTGCGGGGTGTCGTGTTGAGTAGCGTACGAAAAAGGGCATTTGCGTTGCTTTTTCAAACCGTTCGATTTCTTAGAGGCCACAGCCGAAGTTTAGCGGCGGTAAAACGCACCCCGTATCGGGATTTCAAATGGAAGTCAGGTGGATGTAATGGCTGCAGCGTTGATTCTTACACGCATTGTACAGTGCACATGACCCGCAAAACCCTAGAGCCCATAAGCAGGAGCTCTTTTACCATACTATTTAAGGACCTCGCTTTGAAAAACCTCCCTATTCCTTGTGGTCACTTTTTTTTCATTTACATAATACTGCATACTTCATGTGGTCCAAGCAGGAAGGGCGGATAACGAGGCATGTTTACAAACGACATAAAGTTAGTACATAGACAAAATGTTTGACACATGACACAAATGATCCAATCAAGTCAAAGGAAAGCCATTGCACAATAATTTGCACATGAAAATTCGTTGCTAAGAGTCCTTTCAAAACTCCCACTTGAGACAACCTGTTCACGCAGTGCATCATCCCCCTCCC
This sequence comes from Amblyomma mixtum, assembly GCF_055824585.1. Lineage (NCBI taxonomy): Eukaryota > Metazoa > Arthropoda > Arachnida > Ixodida > Ixodidae > Amblyomma > Amblyomma mixtum. The sequence continues at coordinate 63,608,170 of NC_143018.1, forward strand.
TCATTGTATCAGTGTTTAAAGTATCATTGTTTAAAAGAGTTCGTTGTCGTGAAATATGATGTTAGGGCATGGGTATGTTGGTGACGGGTTTTTGGTGTGGTTGAATGTGTAAAATAAGGCGATGAAGAAATTCCAAACTTTCCATGGATGAGTGAATGAAGAAATATTAGTCGAGCAATTTTGCGTCTAATATGAAGGAGTTTAATTTCGTTGCCGGCCATTAAAGCAGATGGAGAATCAGTTCTCTTGAATTTATTGCAAATGAATCGCAGAGCCCGTCTTTGTACGTTTTCTAACTTTGCTGTATTGCCTTCGGTGCACGGGTTCCAGACAATAGCCACATACTCAAGTTTGGGCCGAGTAAGAAAGTTATAGGCTAATAGGTTAACGTGGCTGGGTGCTCCTTTGAGCTTGCGTTTCAAAAGACAAAGTTTTTTTAATACAGATGAACAGATGTAATCAACATGGTCGCTCGAAATAAATTGTGAATTTATTAAAAAACATAAATATTTGTGTTTTAAACTTCCAAAATAGTAGTGCCGCAAGCAGAGTAATTGAACTGGATAGGATGTTTCTCTCTTGTTATGCGCAAAAGCACTGTGTTATCAGAATTGAAGACCATTTTTGATCTGTCACACCAGGCCACAATTTCGTGGAAAGCATCATTCAGTGTCACTTATTCAGCTACACGCGCTGCATGGGGTGGGGTGGAAGTAAGCAGCTTCCCCTTTGAAAGACGGTAGTGGCAGGTACTAGCGTGCATGGTATTGTTCTATATATGCTCTCGGCAACCGACAACAAAGGCACCTTACGGCAGGAGATTATACACTGGATTACTTTCTTCAGCCTAGTTTCTTTACTTAGATATCGTGTCTCATTTGGCGGACTGAGGTCGAGGTTGAGATTTATTTTCAATCGATTAAGCAGAAGTTAAAAGAACGTCTTTCTGAGCAAGTTGGTAACTGTTCATCTTCGGTTACAGGCGCGAAAAAAGACAGAACAGAAGACAGAAAGACTGGACGAAGCGCCACTCACAACTGATTTATTCCAAGAAAACATGCACAAATATATGCTGTCTTACATGCAAGGAATACTGCCATCTTCAAAGTTCATATGATAGCGAACGGCTGAAAAAATTGCTCTTAGCCTTGTACAAAGATATGGATATGTTGCTGACGCACATGCTTGCTTTTTTTGCAAAAAAAAATACTTCGATTAGTTTCCTAGCTTTTTTGTCTTTGCTTTTTGACAGAATTCGTACACCAGAAAACATCATATATAATCATATATAAACATATGCCTAAGCATATAAGGTCCTGCCCGTCACGCTCCTGTGAGCCATGTTTTTCTGGCGTACGAATTCTGTCAAAAAGCAAAGACACAAAAGCTAGGGAACTGATCGAAGCTTTTTTTATTGCAAAAAAAGGAAGCATGTGCGTCAGCGACACATCCATATCTTTGTACAAGGCTGAGAACAATTTTTTCACCCGTTCGCTATCATATCAACTTTGAAGATGACAGTATTCCTTGCATGTAAGACGGCATACATTTGTGCATATTTTCTTCGAATAAATAAGTTGTGAGTGCCGCTTCGTCCCATCTTTCTGTTTTGTGTTCTGTCTTTTTTCGCGCCTGCAACCAAAGACGAAGCAGAAGTTAGGTGGCTGATGAGCCAGCTATAGAAGTAGCAAATAAAAACTATTGCAGTTCGTCGTCAGTTCGTTCAAACTGCTATGTATTTCTTCCTTAAGCTTTTATTTTAATTGTGGAACTAGCATGCTTATGAATATTTGCGGCCGCATCTGTTTCACTGGCTTTGTTTGCACGTGCCTCCACAGTTATCAACCATTTCGGTTTGTAACGGTACGAAGTTTGTTACACTGCCCATGGAAGTCGCAACACCCAACTTTTAAGTTTCGGGACAACCTGACCGGCGGGTATAAATTCATGGGCTCTATGGTGGCTTAAAACCACGCCCAAGAGGGCCGGTCCCACAATCAGCCTCCCTAAAATTAAGTTTTTCACAACCTCCATCAGTCTTTGTCAAAAATAACCAGGCTTCATGGTTTGCTTCTAGCTCGCACAGCGGAACCCGTACAGCTTTTCTGAAGCTGAAATGGTTTTTAAAGGTAAGGACTGGGGGACTTCTTACCTTCCAATAACTTTTAATCTCTAGGAAAGTCACAAGGGCTCCACTATACAAGCTAGAAGCCAACCATGCAGCCTGGCTACTTTTGACAAAGGCTGTACAGAGACTTAGAATTGGAGGGAGAAAAAAATTTCTTTGATGACCTTCGTTTTGATGCTTTCAGAAAAACTTGGAAGTTTTTCTTGGAAGTTTAAGTTCACTCTACGAAAAACAAGTTATAAAGAAGGGCAAAAGAATGTTAGATTCTTTCGCATTTGTTTCTTATTAATTGTTTAATCTGCTTCCCATACGCTGCACTTACAAGCACAACCACGTTTAACTGTGCAGTTTCTGGTTGTAACAAAAAGTAGCCTCATTAAAGGTCGTGTATGATTTTTTTTGTACAGTACACATGGATTTACAACGCAACTCACCGTTGGAAATCAATAGCCATGAAATGATGCAATAGAAATCCTTGATCCACAATTTGAATATTCAGACGACAGCAAGCACCCAGCCATCGATAACAGTGTCTACAGGCGATTATTAAACAAAGTTCGCGTTATCTTGTCAAACCTGTTCATTTAGCTGCGAAATGCGTAGTGGCTGAAATTAAGGAAAAAAAACTTTTCCGAAGCTCTTCGATAATTTGATAAAGCGCATGGTAGCATCAGGCAGCCTTTCATATAGATGGCGGGAGCCGGTATTTTAAAATATAACTATTTGACGGCTTCTGTTCAAAAAGGTACGTGCCTTAAATCCTATCTGAAAGGTACGTAAATCCCTGGTAAAAAAAAATGCAACACAATCACTTACGCTTATTTGATGCAGAGAGAGAGCAACGATAAGGAAAAACGATAGATAAATCCGGGAATTCTGAGTGGCAAGAGTATACATCGCTCGGGCCTTCACACTTACGTCAGTAAAGTGTCTTATGCACAGCTTTGTAGCAAGTGGTACATGGGAAGCGATGAGCACAAATTCAGGAAAGTAAACTTCGATTCTCATGCAAGAGGAATACATTGAGGCAAAAGCCTATTCAGCTTTTTTTTGGCATTGCGTTTTTTTAATCATGCCTGGTACGGAGCGCAAAAGAACGTCGTTTGGCACACCTGTCTAGAACAAAACCAAAATTCAGGACTCTCTTTCCCTGTTTCTACAACACTGCTACACAGTTCCAACAGGACCACTGTGGTTATGGTTAAAGAATGCCGCGCGAAAAGACAAGGACAAACGAAGAAGTGGACAGGACCGGCGCCAGTCCTATCCACTTCTTTGTTAACAGCGCCAGTCCTGTCCACTTCTTCATTTGTCCTTGTCTTTCCGCTCTGCATTCTTTAACCATGATCGCTGACCAACAAGCCCAAACAGCCACTTTAGTCCCCTGTGGTTGTTCCGCATTTAATGATTTCTTTTTTCTGCCTCCCAGGCTTACTGAGAGCGACGTCGAAATGGACGGGATGATCTCTTTTACGGCCGTTCTGCTGCTTTTGCTAAGACCTGCGGCATCGGTCGACATCGACACCTCGGATGGAGGCTATAAGGAACTGTTGGTATCCATCAGTGAAAGAGTTACTCAGGACGAGACTATTATTGACAACATCAAGGTAAGCAGGGTCCCCCACCGCCCTTTGTCATATTAGAGCGTTTCTTCACGGCGCATTGTTCTTGGCATAGGGCTAAAGAGCGATCAGAATAAGTGTCAAGGGACGCTAAAAGGGAGAACAAAAGGCAGAATGCTCTCTCGGAGCGGCGTCGTGTGAAGGCAATAAAATGCACACCTCCCATTGCCTCCTATTGTGTAATCACAAGGGCAATCTGCTGTGCCGTTTCCTAGAAGTGAGTGGGTGAAACGCGTTAACATTTCCAATGCACGAATACAGCGTGACATATCAACTGAAAGGAATCCCACGCAGTGTTTCTCAATTTCGCTAATTGAAGTTCGAGCTGTCCGGACCACGAACTTCAGACCATCGTGAGTCGAAGCAAGTGCTATGTCATCTGAAGTTACTGAGGATGCTGGCAGATAGTAGGGGCATGTTCCAGTCAATGCACATAGTTAGTATCACGTGCTGACTTGTGGACAGAAATCCACCGTATTTGACATGATTCAAGAAATGTATAAATGCAGATAGCTTGCATGAAGTGTAGTGACCGCGGCGGCGACGCTCCGCTTTCATTCATTCATTCATTCATTCATTCATTCATTCATTCATTCATTCATTCATTCATTCATTCATTCATTCATTCATTCATTCATTCATTCATTCATTCATTCATTCATTGTACCCTTAAAGGCCCTTTTCGGGCATTGCATAAGGGGGTAGGGACAGTTGAAATACAAAGTAAAGAGAATAACAATGTTAATACAGTAAAATACAACACAATGCAATGCAAGAAGAAAAAAAACAAAACAAAAAAGAACTGGAATACCCTGTGAAATGTTAAGATGCAGTTCTAATCAATACATGGTGGCGGATAGGCTAAATAGGGAATAGTAACAAGAAAAATAAATGGTAAAAATCAAAGCATGAGGTTGTTTTTTTCATTTGCTGTAATGTTCGATTATTGCGTCTCTAAATTTACTAGTGTCACGCTTGTTTACAATGTGATCTGGTAACTGGTTCCAATTTTGTATTGCTCTAGGTAGAAATGATTTATTGAAGGCTTTTGTAGAGCCATGTAAACGCTGAACACTCAGGGAATTGAAGAGGCGACGCGATGTTCGGATGGGAGGTAGGAGTAATGAGTCACGGAGGTAAGGAAAGTTGTAATACAATTTATGAAAAAGGCAAACTCGTGAGATTTTTCGACGGTTCTCAAGTGGTAGCAGGTTGAGTGTTGATTTAATCCTGGTGATGCTGTAGTATCTGTCATAATTTGAGGTTATGTAACGTGCTGCGCGGTTCTGAATAGCTACTAGGGTGTTAAGTACGCCTGATGAGGGTTCCATATAGAAGATGCATATTCAAGTTTACTACGGATGAAGGTTTCATATGCCAATTTACGGACAGAAGGAGGAGCCAAGTATAACGATCGTCTGATGAAGCCGAGTGATTTGGATGAATTGGCTGCTAATTTCAAGATGTGTTCGGACCAGGTTAAATTGCTGGAAATGGTGACTCCGAGGTATCGGTAGGATTGCACGTTTGTTAATGTGTTTGAAAGCAATGAATAAGCATAAGTGAGGCTGGAATGTTTGCGAGATACTTGCATGTATTGGCATTTTGAGATGTTTAGCGACATAAGCCACTCAGAGCACCATCGTTTAATTATGTTCAAGTCGTTCTGGAGTAATACTCGAAGCTTACTTTTGAAAATTTTGCAGTTGACGATGAAGACGCGCGCGCTTGTCCGTCCCTTTAGTTCATGTTGCCAGCAATACATTTCAACGCATAGTAATGCATGCCTTCTAACGTCTTCATACAGTGTTGACATTTTTCGCCCCCTCATTTTGCTGTTAAGTATTCGCAGTATTCATCTAGGGATCAGCTATACACGTGTCACGCTGCGTTTGTTGTCTTTATTTCTCATCATTATCCTTGTTTCAAAACTGGCCATGCGGTAGTTGTTTTATATTCGCGTAGAAACATAAATGTATTCACGACGTGCTCGGTGGGTCACCAACAGGAAAGCTGAGCAGTAAGAGCGAGCTATGTCATTTTTCTAAATGGAGTTGAGAAATGCTTGTGCTCAGTGCAAAGTAAAAAAAAAAAGGAGAAGCCAGTCGGAGGGGTTTAGATTTGCTAAATCAGGGTGGAATAGCTTTCAATTTCGTAATCTATAGTTGTATTTTGATTCTTGCGACACTAATTACTTTTTGAATTAGGATAATGTAACTTTTGCTGCTCTGGCACCTCCTGTACGACTCACTCGGTATTTTCATAGTACGAGTCTGGGCACGTTTACTGATGCGTAAACACCAGGTGGTTTTTTTTTTCTCGAAAATACTGAGCAAGATGTGGGTGATATCCCGGCATAAATGACACGTTGCTGAAATCGCGATATTGCGCATGCTCAACGATCAATGTGCAGCGAAAACTCAGGAATTATTCCAAACTTCCGTGGTTCTAAAGCCTCGCATTGTCATTGCATTAAATAGAGAACGCACTATCGCTAGCATGGAATCTTAAGGTATCAGGAGACCCCCTGCTCGCACAGTTTTCGGAGCTCGTGACAGGCCCCAGTTGAGCCCACTTCTCCCACAAACCCAGGTGGTCGAAATTTCCGGAGTCCTTCACTACGGCGTCTCTCATAGCCTTAGTCGCTTTGGGACGTTAAACCCCATAAACCAAACCAAACCAAACCAAACCAGCATTCATGCACAGAAGCATTGTGTGGCGACGCAAACAGGACCGCTTCTCGCGCGTGCGCCACGCACCCCGCCGACGCGGCCGTCGGCCTGAGTACCACAACTCCCAGAGTGCATCGCGGCGGCGGTGGCGTAGCGCAACTGCTGCTGAAATCGCTCTTTTATAAAGGGAGCTAATTTAGCTTTTCTGGCGTATATATTATCATATTTATACAAGAAAATATTTAATCTAGCGTGGGATTATTCACCGATGATTATGTGGTGCATAGAAAAGTGAAAAATAGCCTAGTTACTAGTTTCAGTTCCTTTACAGCAAGATCTAGATACACTGAACCTGTGGCGTGAACAGTGGATTACGAAAGTAAACTTGCAGAAAACAGTGCACATGTGTTATTGTGAAAAAAGCACGTACCTGATTCACTGTGCCTGCAATAAAACCTGGCGCTAATTGCAAACTGTTGCTGAATGTAATGATTTTGACGTGCTTTTCAAAACTTTATTGGCATCGGGTGTTGATAATGTTTCTGGCGAGGATCGAAATTTTTTCGTTTTGTGCTTCGTAATGCCTGTGTCTTTCAACATGATTCTAAGTATTTACTGCTGAAAAACTATGTGTCTACTGGGAATTTCCTTGTACAGCATGGGATGCTCCTACAAGTGTTGAAAACTAAACTATAAACGATTAGGCGCGGCCACCCCCTACGTCTCTGGAAATTAATGCAAGCGAACACATGCTAGATAACAAAAGGTATTAGAATGGCAGATTCTTAGTGAAGACAAGGTTAATGCTCATAAATTTTCGTGATTTTTGTGTAATAAAATTCTTGTTCTCAACAAAAATAGGTCTTTCAGCCCCCCTTGATCACGGTTTGGTTTTTTGAGGTTTCAGGTCCCAAAACAACTGAGGCTATGAGGGACGCCACAGTGGAGGGCACTGTAATAATTTTGACCACGTGGGGTTCTTTAACGTGCAGTAACACAGTACACGGGCCCCTTGAATTTCGCCTCCATCGAAATTCGGCCGTGGTCGGGATTGAACCCCCGTCTTTCGGGCCAGCAACCGAGCGCCGTAATCACTGAGCCACCGACCATAATGTACGCGAGTGGAGCGAGAAATTAGAACTGATTTGTTGAACTTTCCTTTTTTTCGGATGCTGTTAAAGGATAGGATGCTCTTTTTTCATTTTGCGTTATTGTTAATCAAAAGGAGGAGCTTGATCGTCATTGTAATTGCTTTATTTCTTGCGTCTTGCATGACCTCCCCCAATTTATTGTAATGGCGCAGATTTCGCCAATAAATGAGTGATAAGCATACATAAGTTAGTCATATATATGTATTTTGATGACTAAATAAGTAAATTATACTAAATAAGCCACGTTTAGGAGTAAATAAGTCATAAATAAGTATTTTTATGACTATACCCGTGTAATCAGAGCAATATGGCTAATATCTAACGGCTGTTCATCAGTGTTTTATAATAGTTATTACGCACTTGTTCGACAACTGCGTAACCTCGGGCCCTTCACTCAGTAAGACTGGTCAAGGCAACAGGCGTTTCAGGCCAGGCAACTGAGCAACAAATGAGGTAGATAGAAAAAATAGCACCGAAGGAAAGATAAGGAATATGTAGAGGTATGGCGCGTACCACGCCCCTAGAAAGCGAATGGCACTAGGAGCCTATCCGCTTAGCAACCACGGACAGTTTCACGTTTATATTTCTTCAGACGAGATGAGCGCAGATTGTGCAAACGATGATGAAAATGCGCAGGTACTACTCCAGTCCTCCTCCGAGTTCCTTCACAATGCAACGAATGGACGCATATACTTCAAACACGTCACCATCGAGGTTCCGAAGACGTGGTCAAAAAGAGCGAGTGCCCGGACACTTTCGTCCAGCGCCTTCTACAGGAGCGACGTCCGTGTTGACATGCCCACGGAACAGAACAGCGAGGGGCTGTTCACAAAACAGTCGACGCAGTGCGGCCAGCCAGGAGAATTCATCCAGCTCACTCCAGGATTCCTGTCTTCACTTAACAACTCTACGGCCAGGAGCTCGCTTAAACCAGGTATATCAAGTAATTTCCTGCTCAATATTTTCGCTTTTAATTCCTTTATGACAACAGTCATTGCTGGCGAGAAAGCCGAGTGGGAGCCTGTCTTTTCGCGTAGCAAGGAGAATCCGGGACTTGGGCCAGGGAGAAGGACGAGGAGCAACAAACTTTTGTCATATGACAAAGGGGTTAGGGGTAGAGGTTAGGGTTGATGTTTAGACAAGCGCGTGGGTTCTCTCGACTGCGCTGGGTGGCTTGAATTCATGCTTTTCCCGACCTCCAGAGCCCAACACACAATCCGGAGTTGTGCCTCCGGCTGAGAGTTGAGCAGCGCAGCCTCCTGCTGACTTTGGTTTGGGAAATGGAGGCGATGAGGGGGTTGGCCCTCTGGGCACTCGAATAGGATGTGATGATGGTTTCCTTTAATGCGATGGCAGACAGGGAGAGGGGTGAAGAATAAAGGGTGAAAACGTCGCTGTTACGGTAGTAGAGAGAATCTGGAGAGAGTCTGAACGGGAAAAAGAAGGTAAGCGCACCGTGAGTGCTCAGGAGGCAACCCTTGAGCGCGACCACCCCTGAAGATCATTGTTACCTGCGCAGCATAGTCACTGAGCTTCTTCATAGTTCCTTCGTTTTGTTCGTCCTTTTGGAAAAGAGACCTAGGATCCTGATCTGATCAGCTTTGGGCATGGTTTTGCCCTCAACCTTAATTTCGAAATTTCAGTCGCACTTGCAGAGCAGCGGTTTCGGATTTCATCTGAAGAGTTCAGATTTTTTGCGGGGAACACGCAAGGCCCCTTTCGACCGCGTAGGACACTAGTGTCCGCCGCCAACTGAAATCGCTGTTCTATGCAACCGTAACTGCCACTGTTCATCCATGTGCAAATGCCATCCTCGTATATGCTAAAATTTAGGCCTTTTATGTCCCTGAGGTAGGCGCGCAGGGCCCTGATCGCCACGCTAAAAATAAAGGGGGAGAGCACCGAGCCCTGCGGCGTATACCTTACTTCCCAGGTGGACCGCGGGGGGGGAGGGGGTTTCTATGGCCTGAAATTTTAGTTTCAGCGTCGTCCTGGTTGAAAAGCAATCCTGGATGTGATTATACGCCCTCCCGCCGACTGCTATCTCTTGAAGCCCTGCAAGGATCACAGCATGCTTAACATTGTCGAAGGCTTTGGTTACATCTAAACCTAGAATTACCTTCGCAACTTTAGATCTGGAATTTATAATGACGTGTTGTAAACGAAGCATCACGTCCTGCGTGCACAAGTCCGGCCGGAACCCGACCATCTCGTGCGGCCATAGGTCGTTCTGTTGCATGAAGTGCGTCAGTCTGGCGGGAATCACGCGTTGCGTGAGCTTTCCTATGCACGAAGTTAGGGAAATCGGTCTGAGATTTTCCAGTTTGTGCGGGTTGGCTGGTTTAGGGACTAGCACCACGTTTGCAGTTTTTCATTGTGGAGGGATACTGCCGCTACTCCAGCCCTTCTGCATGCATTCGGCGAGCGCCGTTATAGACACATAGTCCAGATTCTTAAATATTTTGCTCATAGCCCCGTTAGGACCAGGGGCCGATGACGTCTTTAAACCAAAATTCCGGCCTTGGCCTCCGTCTCCTTGATGGGCGCATCGTGAGTCTCGATCAGAGCCCTCGTATCGTGGGAGGAGGAGGGCTGTGTCGCCGACGTAGGTGTCCACTAATTTTGCCACGAGCTCCGCGCCTACCCCTCGCACGCGAACTGGCCTTTGCCTAGACTAGTTCCCGATTGTGCTTTTGAACTATCGTGGTCCAGCTAGATGGCGCAGCTGGCTTCGAGTCTTTGAAAGTCTCCTGTTGCCTTCCATTTAATCACACCTACAGCATCAGTTTTGCTCGGAAAGCTTAATTGCGTAATTCTCAATTTCCTTATCATGCCTGGCTATTCTTGGCCTCCAATTTCAGTTCCATCTTTGTGTGCGGAGAGCCTTTTTTATACTCCGTTAAGGTTTCCGCATGTGCAGGAGTTTGCTGTCGGCGACCGCCGGTGCGTCATCCTCCTGTAGGGTCGTGGTTGCGGTTCTAACGTGGCGCATAAGGGCCTCCACCCATTCATCAATATTCTCAATCTTCCCCTCTACATCGGAAGTTTCCTTGATTTCCCTCAATATATCCCGTTCAGTTACGCTGGTTTCTCTCCGCGTCTTAGTACGCAGCGATCGCTCCCAAAGTTGAGCTCCGAGTTTCTCCAGCTGATCCCTTCCACGTTTTTGGTGCTCGTTAGATCCAGTGTAATGTCAACGCCAACGCTGTTGCCCATTCTGGTTGGACAGCCCGGGTCTATTTGCAGGTTGAGGCTCAGTTCGTGAGACTTCCCGCAGGTGCCTTCCTTTCGGGTCATGCCTGTATTATCCCCACTCATGGTGGACTTCATTGAAACCTCGTAGAATTAACAATGGATTGGTTCCTGCCGCCTTGATCGCTTTGGGAAAGAGGGCCCTAGCTAACCTTGGGCTGCTTGGGGCTACTGCAAAATGTTAAGGAAAAAAATAATGGGCTCCTCCTTCCTACCCGTGAAAATTTCGACGAGAACCGCCTCAACGTCACGAGAAATGACTTCGTGCGCGATCGCCGCCATTCTTTTTGAGAAATGTAGTAACCCGGGATTCTTCCCCGCGGTCGCTAGCAAACGCTTCATACCCCGAAAATTAACAACTACCTTGCCCGTTTCCTGCAGGGCCATGGAGAAAGGTTTCTGAATTTTCTCTTCGACATCCTGTTGGACGAGCGCTCGAAAGTTTCCGCTCCCAGCTCGGGAATCCCCGCCCCGGCCTCGGGTGTCCCGCCCTCTGACCATTGAACGTCCTCTGCAAGCGCCTGCGGCTTTGCATCAGATTTTTGCTGCCGCTCGCCTTGCTGTTTCTGTTGATAGGCGATTTTTGGCTCGCACTGCTGTTTTTTGGTCAGATAGGTAGCCCTGTAGATTTCCCTGCATTCCTTGTCTCCGAGCGGGTGATTTTTGCCGCGCAGCGTACGCTTCGCTGCCCAAGTATGGCCCCACTTCGGGAGCTCCACTCCGCATCTTCGACACTTGACGTTGTCAGCATCCGGGCAGACATCATCGCGGTGGCCCAAACGTACGCATGCGTTGCATACCTCGTACGCACCTTTGCCATGTAAGCGAGAATTTAACACATTTTGGAACCTCCGGATTTTCGAACACTATTAAGACCATGGTTGAATTCCCGCCAAGATGCCGGACTGCAAGCACGGGGTTGTTACCCTTGAGGGTGCGGGGTCGGTGCGGGTGTTCTTCCTTGGTGAAGCTAGGGGTATGTCGTGTAGCGCCCCCTTTCCGCAGTCTAGCCACACTACCTCCGCTTAAGCGGTGTTGATGAAGGACGGAGAGAGGCGGTACTGTCGTTCCACCCCTCCCCTCCGTTCCCTAGCGATCAGTTTCTTCTTCGACGGCGACGTGGGCTCATCCCACAAATGGGCGCTCAAGGGCTGCGCTCTAACAAAAAAAATTGTACTGCACGGCAGGCGTAGCGTATAATATGAGGGTTCATAGGTGCTGATAGCCGCGTTTGTGTCTTGGGGAGCGTCAAACATCAGTCGCTGCTCTTTCCTAATCGTTCTTTCGCGCGCGACAACGCGTTGCGCTTTTTTTTGTGTGTGGATTCTTATGTATAACGACCCGCGTAACCAGAGCTGATCATTGAGCGTTCTAATCGCTAGCGCCCCGGGTACCCGTGCCGCTGGCGCGTGCTTATTTAGGTAATTACTGCCACTAGCCCTTCGTTCAAGGCCGCTTGCCTAGCTCATCAAGTGCCACCAGGACTGCGCGAGCGCCTCTGGGGCTGCAGGGCAGACTTTCCTTCACGCCGGGCGCTTACTTTTACAACCGAGAGATAATTACTACACTGCTGTCAAGCACCAGGGATGGGTGCACCGAAAGTTTCACCAGTGTTCGTTTAGGTTGGGCTCCGCGTGCTCCTCTGTCCTGGCGCCAAGGTACGCCGGGGCGCCGACAACGGGAGCTAGCAGCATTTTATTCTTACAAGTGCGGTTAAGAAAGACACTCACACATTCGCAGCGTACTTGTTCGTGCACGAGTGGGCCCACTACAGGTACGGCGTGTTCGACGAGTACGGCAGACGCAACGACAGCAGGCACCCCCTCACTTATTGCCACGATGGAAAGGTGAGACATATGGTGAATACTGAATGGGGCAAACGAAGATGGGAGGGATTCACGGTTACAGACAGAAAGTTGTAATAAAACTGATTACAAGTAGATATTGAGAGCAGCTAGAAAAACAACTATACATAGAAGGAGACTCTCTCCTCAAGCAACGTTTAACATTGAAAGACAAATGTTCCGTGACCAACTCGGTAATTTAATTCTTGAAAGGGGGCTAAAATTGCGAGCACCTAACAGGCAGTAGATCTTGATTTTCCTCTGTCGCGTGAAGTAGGATATTTACAGAGGGCCGAGATCCCGAGCATATGGTCACGTTCTCTTTTGTGGAGGATCGAGCTAGTCTCTAAAGATTGGATATAGTTTTCCGCTGCTTGAGTAGCGCCGGAGACTCCGGCATTGTCACAAATCCGACCAGACATACTTGCTTTAAAGATGTTCGTGTTGAAAACGAACATAGAGAACTTGAGACTGTAAAACCTAAAGTTTTTGTGGCGAAGTCTTAGACCTTGTTTAATAAAGCTGCATGTAATACGGATTGATCTAGCTGACTTTATACGGTAGTTTTTGATGTGGGCGTGCCGTTCTGCTCGACAGTCACAATCGACGCTCGATGCTTTGGACCGCGAGCCAGGGATAAATTTAAACGCCCTTAATAAAACGCAAAAACGGACAGAGTCTAGCGAGGTCTTTAGAGCTCCGCAGTGTTTACCCAGAATATACAGGAACACTAGTTCTCCGCTTGAAGCACCGCCATCTAGCAGGGAATGAAGAGACATGGCGAGAGTTCCAAGAGCTTCGGTATGTCAGAGCTCGAGGCCGCCACGTATGTAGCGAGAATTTGTGCGCCGATAGCTCCCTAGAATGACATAGTTTGAGTGCTTATAGTTTCTTTTAGCAGCGGCGATGAAAGATAAGTTCATTTAGACAGTTTCCTTGCTTATTTCTATGAAGACGCGTGCCCTGGGGAAAAACCTTCTGACATGAAGCAGAGCATCGTCCTTTGAGAAAGGACGTCCCAATCTGCTCTCTGGATACAGCTATATTCTGTAGATGTGAAAAATAACATTTCTCATCCCTTCTAGCACCAGCAGCAGTATTGGTGGTGTGCAGGCTACTGCTGATGATAATGATGATGGTAGTGCAGCTGCCAAGCCCCTAGTGTGGTCGCTGAGAACGAGAACAGCCAGAAAAACAGTGCACGGATGTTTTCTCTTTGTGAAGAACGAGTTCAGTCGTTTCAGGAAGCAAAATAGCTAAGTAAAGGTTATTATACGGCTTAGGCAGTGTACACGACCTGTCAGCTGTAACGGATGAATTGAAGAGAGATAAACACACCCAACAATCAAATCGGTTTACCTATTTCCCTGGCCAGGGATCCCTGCCAACCAAGCCAGTAACTGCTGAGCTTTGCAAGAGTGATTGAGAGCTAATAATGAGAAGAAGAAAAAGAAATCAGAACGCAAGTGTTTTTATTTGCATTGCACTGTTGACGTATCAGATGCGCTCATGCTTGCTGAATGCTTGCTCAGCTGAATGCTTGCTCAGCCCCTATCGTCTTCATTCCGAGAACGTCGGATGGAGACTTGTGCCCGATAGACAAGAAATGCAGCCTTCAGGGCAACTGCGAGGTCATCTTCCAGCAGGACATACATGACCCTGTCCAGTCGTCCATCATGTCCATGCCCTATGTCACCAATGTAAGAATTTTTCACTGACCCTGGTAGTGAAGTGCGGCATCACCCGCTCGCTTTGAAAGGGCTTATGTTACAAACCCTGGTTTAGTGTCTGAAGCAAATCAAGGAAGTTAGCGGTGGCTAAGAGGCCTGCACAGTGATCGTGATGTCAAGATATTAAGATAGCACCAGGGTATAGGTGTGCCCTCTTGAATTCTGTCTTGCTCGAAAAGCAGTTTGCGCCACAGAAGCTGTATTTTAGGGAGTGCACCGAAATCTCGCCCGAATTCTTGTATTAGTGACTAAGCCGTTGGGATAAACATGCGTCATCGGTTATAAAATTTCCCTGCTTGCTAGAGGGAAGAGATATCACCAGAGGGGAGAATTCCCATTGGTTGTAAAGAAGAGATATCATAAATAGAAAAACGCTGCAGATGGGAAAAATAAAAGGATGCCCATGAAGTGACGTCACGAAAATGACGGCACTTCCGGCAAATGCACTAAAACTATCGAGGCTAAACCTATCGGATTGCCAGCAAATAATGAAATAAGGCGTCCCTGTGAATTTTTTATTCTCTCTGTATCCCTCGGTGCAAGTTAGCAACAGGAGCACTCTCCTTCATAACCTGCCTGCTTTCCTGTGCCCCTTCCACTCTGCTTCAGAGATTATCACTTTCCGCTGAGATTCATATGCTGCGCTTCTGCTGCGTAAGATCTCGGAGACATAAAGTTTTTACCTCCTCCTCTTCTTCTTCTTTGAGACATTGTAACCCACGCTGCCGTGCATCAACGGACTCTTCCCCCGTTACAGATCAGCCAGTTCTGCGACAGCATGGACGGGCCCCGCCGCCACAACCCGTTCGCACCGAACAAGCAGAACTACCTCTGCAATCAGCGGTCCACTTGGGATGTAATTAGCAAACACGAGGATTTCAAGAAGTGAGTAGGGTGGTCCTAGCAGCTGCCGGTCACAAGTAATATCATTGGAGCTTGTCGAAGTACTTAACCGTATAATTACTGTAATAATTCTCGCACGGTGGAAGCGTGGCTTCGTTTTATTCTAACGAGGTGGCTGCATGGCGCGTGACAATTTCCTCGGTGGCAGACGAAGCCCGTCCTCGCGCCAGTCAGTGTGGCCGATGGTGGCAGCGCTTGAGAGGAGCCACATCGGCAACTTGGATCTTGCTGGAGCGCCGATCGTTTGCGGTAACTTTGGCAGCTACGTAGCTTACATCGCTCAAGCGACTCGCAACGACGTAAGGGCCGAATACCTAAAGAAAAACTTACGTCACAGCCCACGCTTACGCAATGGCATCCAGAGCCAAAGTAATCCTCTCGGGGGTTGTTGCCGCAAGGTGACGCTTGCATTAGCGGTCTTTCGGTCGGAGTTGACAACAGAAAGTGGGCAAGCGGGCTATTCGCCGAACTTCTTCAGCGCGACGTGATAGGTGGTAGGTGGAAATGTCTTCGTGAAAGGAGAAGGCAAAGAGTGTGTCCAGTAACGCGCGCGGCATCCTCATGTAGAGCAGCTAGAAAGGTGAATATTCGGTGACCTCATGCTTCGCGGTGTTGTACGCGTACGTCACGAATGGTATTAGGGCGTCCCCGTTCCGTTGATTGATGCCACTACAAGCACAGCATGTTAGTGAGGGTGCGGCTTGTGCACTCTGTAAAGCTGTTGGTCTGTGGGTGGTAGTGTGTGGAGTGGCGGTAGTTAGATCTGCACAGCCGTTGTAGCTCTTCCACGACGTCAGCACTTAACTACCGGCCACTCTCGCAGATAACAGCGGTAGCACCATGATGAAGGATAAGAGAGTGCTGCAGAAAAGTTGACAAATTACTTGATTTCGCTGACACGAGCGCCAGTTATCACGTATCTTGTCAGATAGTCGACACAGACTACAACCCAGCGGCGTCGGAAGTTTTCACGTATCTTGTCAGATAGTCGACGCAGACTACAACCCAGCGGCGTCCTTCCGAAGACTTGGGAACGGGGCCAAGCAGGTCGACACCAACTTTTTCAAAAGGCGCCGATGGTGGCTTGACCGGGTGTAGAAGGTCCACAGGAGGGGATCTGTTTGGCTTTAGACGTTGACATTCGGGACAGCTTGCGACTGTCTTATTCATGCTGGTAAATAGATGCGTTCAAGAATGCTCTAAGTGGGCGGTAAACCCAATGTTGACCGGACGTGAAGTTGTCGCGCATGGCGTGCAGCATTTCACTGCGAAAATTTCCTGGGCAACCAAAAGCATGCAGGCACCACAGAGCAAATAGTTCTTGCACAGAATGCCGTCCTCTAGGGTGAACAGCGTAGACTGTGATCTGGTGTGGGCCGGAGCAAGAAATCTTGCAACGTGAGGTCGTTATGTTGCTCTCACCGAACTTTTTTTAACTGTCAAAGCCCGAGTCACACTGCGGAAACACAACAACGACATCAACTAAACGCGTTCGCAAGCGAGCCGTCAACAAGTCGCCTAACCAACTTGTCCCACAACTTCTTGTCACACTGCACGAACGGCACAGAAGCGAGACAGATTGCTGCGGTGTTTCCTCGGTATGACAGCTTTCAGGAACCGGAACAATAAACAAACAGCGTTCGTGGACACGGTAGGCCATGTTCGTTGGCCGGGCGAATTTCCTAGAGACACCCCACCAACCAAAGCAAGCATTTTGCGTTGATTCACCGCTTTGGTGTCTTTCGTTTTTGGAAACGTAGTTTTCAACGTACAGAAAAGAGCGTCTCCTTTCGTCGCAATGCTGTCTGCTGCGGTACGGCGTCTTGCAGGCAGGCGCATATGGACGGGAAGGCTGCCGTGGCCACCGTCGGTTGGCGGATCAGGCTGCCATGGAGAAGCACGTTTCCTACGAACCCCTTCGCATTTTTGTGAGCAAGCGTACACTTCTGACGAACGCGGCTCTGTAGGGAGCTAAAAGGAATGCCTTGTACCTTGCGTATGGACTGCCTCGGCCGCGAGCTCCAGCAGTTTCTTGACGGGTTTGCGCGCGAGAACCGCCTGAGCAGGAGCAGGCATACGAGTGTGCCAATTGCTCGCTTGAACGTGACGCCGTCGTATTCGTGCCACTAGTAAAGTGACCTGATCGCGATGATTGAAGAGAGGAGCTTTCCATGGGATATAACAGGCCTAAAATATGAATGGCGTGGTCTGAAGGAATGTGTGTCTCAAGAAATCGCTAGGTCGTACCGTATTTCACAGGTGAGCGCGAGTTACCGGCCCTGCTATTTTGGAACTTGAGATGAACAAGAAAGCAGTGCCGCATTTATTTCTTTAGGACAGCAAAAAGAATAACTCTGCTGGGTTCCCATTTCATTGCTAGAATGATGCGTATAATTTTACATTTTTTTAGTACCCTGACAACGTGGTACAAACTACATGAATCTGCCGAGATGGGGGCGTGATTTGTAGTGACCGGCGGGTTTGATAATGCTTTGTGGGACCGCAGCGCAAAATACGAAATGCCTAGAGGTAGACACAGGGCACAGAATGTAGACGCATGTAGCCCGTGTTTGATTATCCCGCATCAAATATTCGAAAACGCCTTTTTCAGGCGCTCTTCGCAGCCCGTCGATCATCCAGCGTGGTTTCTCTGCGGTGGCGGCTCGTCGTCCGAGTCCGCATCGACGGTGCAGTATAGCAGTAAGGCTGAACCTCAGCCGCCGCGCACGGTCTTAGTTTGTCCGATATTCTGCAAAACCACCAGTAGCTACGCAGCGCAAATCGTCTCTTGTTTCCTCACCTGTGCATACGCACGGAGGAGAGCGCGCGAGCAAGAGCAGAGAAGCGCCGGGGAACGCGATTGAAGTGGTTTTTCTGGTGTGACAGAGAGTTTCTGAACAAGTTCCACACATGTGGCCAACACAGACTGGTGGGAGACCGCGACACGTTTCCCTTCTGTTCGAGTTGACCCGATGTGACAGGATCGCCAACCAGACGAAACCACTGTTTTCGCAGTGCGGCCTTAACACACGACTGCGCAAGCAGTAACGTGTTCGTCACCACTGTGAATCTGGACGAGCACCGCCACAAGGCCGACACCACTGGCATCACTGTGGATCTCTGTAGCTGCGGTCGGATCAAAGTGGGGAAAAGGTTTTCTGAATCCACAGCAAATTTCAGCTGGTTAGAACCGCATTCGACTCTCCACACAAAATGGCAGTCCTTACGCTGTAGAGAAGTGAGAGGGTGTGCAAGGTGCGCGGAATCGGTAATAAAGCGGCGCAAATATTAACACAGGCCAAGGAAATTCCGAAGGGCTTTCAGGGCTCGTGGTTCTTCAAAATTCCGAACGTCACCAAGAGTCCGTCGATGGGGCCAGATTTCCTCCACATCCACGAGGAATCTAAGGACGAAAGTTTGCCGCTCTCCGAAATAGCACTTCTTAGAAATAAGGAGGAATGCAGCCTTGCTGATGCAGTGGAGAACCATACCGAGGCTTTCAATGTGCTCTTTAAAGGTCTTGCTAAAGATGATGACGTCCTGAAAATAGCACATGCGTATATAATATTTTAATCCTCGTGGGACCGTATTCATTAAAAGCTCGAATGTGGCATTCACATCGCCCAAGCGGAATGGCATGAAGAAGCCGTCGGGAGTCACGAAGGTGGTTTTCTCTCTGTGAAGGATGTACTGGTAATATCCAGTACCCAGATCGGATTTCAAAGGGTGATCAGTATGACGACGAGTAAAGGCGGTCCACAGCGTCATCAATGCGCGGTAATTGATACACGTTTTTCTTTGTCATCGCATTTAAGGGACGATAATGGACGCAGCGAGCTATAAAAAGAAAAATGATGGGTGTAATGCTAACAGACCGGATGCGGGCAGAGTGGGCGAGGGAACAAACACGGGATAGAGACATCCTAGTCGGAATCAAGAGGAAGAAATGGGCTTGGGCAGGGCATGTGATGCGAATGCAATATAACCGATGGTCCTCAAGAGTAACGCAGTGGACTCCAAGAGAAATAAAGCGCAGCAGGAGACAGCAGAATGTTAGGTGGACGGATGAGCTGAAGAAGTTCGAGGAGACACTGTGGCCGCAGCTGGCAAAGGACACCGTTAATTCGAGAGACATGGGAAAGTTCTTTGCCTTGCAGTGGGCGTAGTCAGGTTGATGATGATGGTGATGAATCGATGCAAAATCACCGTGAGATGTCTTTCTTCCTCACTAGTATTATGGGCGCGGCCCACGAACTGGAAGACGGCGGAATGACTCCATCCCGCAGCATCTCTTGGACCTAACAGTTAATGATTTTGCCCTCAGCCGCAGATACCCGATACGGTTTCTGAAGAATGGGATATTTATTCCTCGTGTTAATTTTGCGGTCCATAGGAGATGCTGGCAAAGATGAAAGAGTCACGCTGTGGCTAATGTCGAACACGTGGCAATGAAGCACGATTATGTCGTGCAGTGCACATCGCTCGGGAGAAGGGAGCGATTTTTTTTGCTGTCTCTCGCAGCTGAGAATAATAGTCCGATGTTTCGGATGCTTGTCGGCGAGAATCGGAAACGGCCGAGACAGTGTCGGTAACATAGTCGTGAGATCTCGCTAGTTTAAATCGAGACGAAAGGTGCACTGGTTGTGTGGTTCGGTTCACGACCCACAAAACCGTGCAACAGTCCGCTGCGCCCTGACCGCATGTCGTGGTGTTCGTCTCTCCTCTGTTGTGTCCTCGTCTTTTGCTGCGCTACAGTGTATGGGCACAAATATGTTCTTTTTACACTGTATATATCTCCGGTTAAATTAGGGTGTTCCAAAACCCCATTCGAATGGTGGAAGATTTAACCGGGACGAAAGCTGCTGGATGGGCTGGAAGGGCCCCGTCTTGTGTGAGAAAAACACGTTCTCGTGACTCCAGGGAGGATATTCGACTTGCGCTGACCGGATGTGTCATCGCATATAAATTTCGGCAGCTGCATTGTATAGTGTGGCGCCACACTGGCCAAAAAAGTCAATGCCAAAGATTACATCATCCGTTGCCGGTCTAAAACAATGCATTTTGTCTAGAAACTTTCACCACCTACTACTATACACGCAGAGCAAATGCTGACATGGACTAAAGGGCGCGCAGATAGACGGCGAGGTCAATACGGGATATATGTTCGAGGCGGCCGCAGCTCTAACAGACGGGCGCGTCTCTATTATCGTAGGAGCAGACAGGAGTCCGTTTCGACCGAGAACACAATACAGGTGCGCATCGAGGTGTTCGAGAAGGCATGGTCTCGGGTAGGTCACCTGGTAGGAGCTGACTAGGTTGATGTCGTGTTTGGAAGAGAGCGCCCTATCTCCTGAACTGTAACTGTTGCGCGGCTCCTCGTAGGCGCGCCGATGCCAGGGAGTGGGCAGCTCTATATGTAGCCCGAGAAGGGAGCACTCGTGGCAGGCTTGATCTCGTTGCACCTAGCAGCTGAGAGGTCAACTCCTCACGCATATCCGCCGAACCACTGTGGCGATATCTTCATATCTACGAAGGTCGACGCTGGCGACACTAAGACATTCCATAGCCGACGAAATTAGTTTGAAATCAGCACCGACTGTAGTACCACAAATGCAAAGAAATGTTTCATTAACTCTGCCGTAGAGCCAGATTTCTTTGGTGATGAAGAAGCTTTAGACGTCTTCGGCAGTTCTTTTTAAAATATTGTACGCCTGCAGTCTTCATGGAAATTGGTGAAGATCACGATGTGCAATGCACAGCGCGAGTGTGCGTTGCAATTTAACATCAGGCGTGATCGGCTGCGGCGATAATATAGTGCTCCCGTGCAGTGGACGGTGAAGCTTATCTGTTCGGGCCGCCTCGGGTTTGAAACACGGCCTCGGGACAAGTCATTCTATTTTCGCATAGGCTGCCGCTATGATAGGTTTTTGCATGGCCACCTTCAGGGTCGAGCTTCACACTAACCGGGTGAGCCGGCTAGCCCTCTTGAAATGGTGCTTTCGCCCAAAATGTCGTGGTTTAGGAATGTCTTCTGCTTTCTCTCTTGAGAAGATGGAAAAGGTCCTTGACTCCTAGGTAGGCACGTTCATTGAATTAACATGCGGAAGCAATATAAAAAGTTCCTAGAGACCGCTAAGCTGTTTGGCTATGTAGCGTGAGAGCTTTCGTCATGACCTCATGACGCAAATAACTTTGAACAGAGAATAATTACAGTGTCGTTATGGACCTTTCGTGTGCACACGTGGGGCCCGACGTAAACGAACGTCTTTCGCACATGCTCGAATGTACTCCGAACCCGTTCTGCATATAGTTCTCTGCACAGTAGGCATCGAAGCCGCAGTAATGAATGTTCTGGCGCACGCCGATGCGTAATTTCAAGCCTATTTTCGAGCCCTTCCTGCTGTTCATCGGTGGTTTCGCTGGTGCGCCATTATCGGGGTCTTCTCGCATCTGCTCTAAGCGCCCTTTCTACTCAGCTTTCGCAGCGCATCGACGCCGGCAACTTTCTGAACCGGCTGTGGACGCTGTTGCTTCCAATCGTCCCGCTGCACTGCATTCCGCGGCACTTGGCGGCGGCGCGTCGACGTTTTTGAAGCGAAAACCTTCACTAGGCTCGTCAACACCATGTCTGGCGTGTGCCTTGATAAATTTGAGCCACAGCTGCGCATGCGCGAAATCGAGCGACGTCACGCGGAGCGCACGTGGCCGCTGGTGCCGCAGCCGTCGTCGCCTCCGCGCGCTGACTGCGTCGTCTGAGCGTCGCCGCTTCTTCTCCTCGCCACCATTTTCGCCGCCGCCGTCCCAAGAGGAGAAGGCTCTTTCGCAAGGCGTTGCGAGAACGCGTGAGCGGCGGCGGCGGCCATAAAAGAGGCGGCCATCCTCGCCGCCGTTCGACTTTTCGCCGCAGCCGTGCGCAGCGCACATTTGAGACAAGTATATAAAGCGCGCTTGCCCATTGAACAGGCGCAGACACTCGCCATGGAAGAAGAAGAAGCAACAGTTGGACGGCGCAGAAACACCGATCGAGAAGTGGTAGCTTCGGAGCTGGCTGTAAAACAGTATTACAGGTCGTGGTAGCAGCATCCCACCGCTGACACCAGTTGTTACGAGTCGTGGTAGCAGCATCCCACCGCTGCCACCAGTTGTTACGAATCAGGTAGCATGGTCGTGCCGGAGAGGGGAATGAGGAAGGTCGGAGACGAGGTTACGGGAAAGACAAGAAGAACTTTATTCAGGTAAATTTACATTATATACAAACAGCAACTGAGAGAACGTATCAGTAAGAGAGTCTCGAAAACAAGGAGTTGATGACGAGAAGCTACATGGCGATAAACTCGATTGTCAGGAGCTACTCGGCCGTACTCGGCGCCGAGTTTTATAGCGTTCCCTTTCCCTGGACTCCCTAGGTGGGGGCCGGGCTTGTCGAGGAAGGAGTGTACTGAAAAGTCCACTGTGGCACCCATCACACACCCTTTCATTAGGGAACACACCGCCGTCACGTGTCGAGATGTAGAGGGTGCCGTCTACGTCGCGCAGACACCGGAATGTCGGAGAGCGGCGTTCCCGCGCTTTTCATGTGGTCGCACGTGCGCCGCCGCGGTGGCTCAGTGGCTATGGTGCTCGGCTGCTGACCCGAAAGACGCGGGTTCGATCCCGGCCGCGGCGGCTGGAATTTCTTTGGAGGAGAAATTCTAGAGGCCCGTGTACTGTGCGATGTCAGTGCACGTTAAAGAACCCCAGGTGGTCGAAATTTCCGGAGCCCTTCACTACGGCGTCTCTCATAGCCTCAGTCGCTTTGGGACGTTAAACCCCATAAACCAAACCAAACCGTCGCACGTGCAGGGTCCAGGCTACATGCAAGTCCACGCGGTGCAGGAGAAACACTCTCTGTTAACTTCTTCCTAGAAGACGGACGCTGCTGTCAAACTTGATGACTGGACCCAGCTGACACCCGGGCCCCTTGGAATGTCAAGTACTGCCGACCGTGGCAGCTAACTTCTTTCTGTAGAGGAGGGTGCACTGTAGAGCTGGGCTGGCCAGTTGCGGGGTGGATTACTGACTTCGCTTCCGTGGCTAATCCAGGCGTTGACCCCGCGTGCCTTTCGTGACTCGTCGGCATTCCGCTGTAACGGAGCCGATTTTTCCTCACGACGAAGGCGAAACGTAACAGCAGCGAGAGCTTTTCGCTTACCCAGGCTTAACCTTAGCTAAGCCACAGCCAATTTTCGTAAAGGAGCTCCTCTTGTGTGGGTAATGGTAGCCTGCGAGAGCCCATCACTTCTGACTCGACGTTTCATTTACCTTCGCTATAGCAGCGCTGCCCGGAATGGATTCTCACTCGGCTAACAAACGCTTGCAAGCTGATGATTTGACCGGCCACATGTGAGCATGTGCGGCGCGCGCAGCGTTCCGATTGGTCCAGCTGCTGTGAGCGCGCTTGGCGCGAGCCAGCACTGTTAACAGGCGGGACACAACGCGAGTGATTGGTTTATTGGTTTGGTTTGTTGGGGTTTAACGTCCCGAAGCAAGTCAGGCTATGAGGGACGCCATAGTGAAGGGCTCTGGGAATTTCGACCACCTGGGGTCCTTTAACGTGCACTTACATCGCACAGCACACGGGCTGCTAGAATTTCGCCTTCATCGAAATTCAGCCCCGCACCCGGGATCGAACCCGCGTCTATCCGGTCAGCAGCCGAGCGCCATAACCACTGAGCCACCGCGGCGGGGCACAACGCGAGTGAGGTAGCCGAGTGGAGCTCTCTCGTTTAAACAGAAAAGATCAAGCACTAAACTATTTTAGCCCAACTACACAATACAGCGGCGTACGCGAAACTTCTCTCGAACAATATTTTCTCTTAATGTACGATTGTTTAAGTATTCTGGATAATCGCCGCAGGTAATAAAACAAATGTCGTTATTTAGAGCCACCTGTTTTCTAACCCATGCCATCTACTTGTAGATTTGCCACTAATACTAGTCGAAATTAATAAATAAAGATAGCAGTGCAAAAGAAAGTACCAATCCAGAGAGAGTTCAATGGCTATGACAACTTGTTTCATAAAACTGCCCGCCCGCCCCGCCGCGGTGGCTAAGTGGTTATGGCACTCTGCTACTGGCCCGAAAAATGGGGGTTCGATCCCGGCCGTGGGTGTCGATTTCGATGGAGGCGAAATTCTAGAGGACCGTGTACTCTGCGATGTCAGTGCACGTTAAAGAACTCCAGGTGGTCGAAATTTCCGGAGCCCTTCACTACGGCGTCCCTTATAGCCTCAGTTGCTTTGGGACGTAAACGCCAATGAACCAAACCAAGCCTAAAGGTGCCCGCCCGACTTATCCGGCTCTTATTATCGTTTGGAGGCTAATGAATACAGAATCCTCGCGAATAAATTGAACGAGCTAGTGAGCAAGCGGACGAAGGAACGAACGAATGAAAATTGTTTTCTTATTCCAGCCTCTCAACGCCGGACATGTCAAAACGAATCAAGGTGACCTTCGACGAAGCGCAGCAGAAAGAAGGCCTCGCCCAACGAGTGGTGCTGGTGCTGGACGTTTCGGCAAGCATGATCGTGAGCACACTTTTTTGGCGGTCATTTGCGTGAATGTGAAGAGATGCACGGCGCCCTTGTAACGATCATACGGCGCCCACAGGGCCCCAATAAACACTGAGTTCGCATATAATTTCAGCAAACTTTTACACAGATCTCTAGTATTCTCCCATGAAACGCTTTTTCTTTGTTAAACGTGTAGAGGCGGAAAATATTCCGCCGCGGGTTCTTACTGTGGAATAATGTGTAAAGCAGTGCGCATGCATTGAGATGTGAATTTACGCTGCGCTTTGCATACAATTCACGATGGAATTTAATTGCATTGCAGCTTCAATTTCCAAAGCCTGAGGGCGGTTATGACTTCACAAGTAGTGGGTTTCACGCAATACCATCAAGAGCCGCAGTTAAATACAGCTTTATTCAACGTTTGTAGAGACTTCACGGAACCGCATGGCGCTAAGCGCGCGCCAGTTAATTGGTAAATTGCTTTTTGAGGAAAGGAAATGGCGCAGTGTCACAAATATATCGGCGGACACCTGAACCGCGCCTTAAGGGAAGGGAGGAAGGTAGGAGTGAAAGAAGAAAGAGAGAAGGTGGTGGTGGAAACTTTTATTGCCAATGATGTAAATGGTGGGGGCGAAGCCCCCTACATGGCACTTGGATGCCTCCTCAATGTGAGTGGGAGGCACCCTTCCAACGCGAAGGTAAGCCCTTGGAGCGCAATCCTTCTGTGAGCGCTGGAGATGATCCGGCGCTGGTCTTGAGCGGACGAGCTGGTCACAAGGACTCCAAGTAAGACTCCGCCGCGGTTGGTGATGGGGGATGAGGGAAGGTGGGGCATGTGAGGAGGGTGTGTAAGAAGTCTCCTGGTTTGCCGCAAAGTTTACATGATGACGGGAATTGGTCTGGGTATCGGGCACGCGCAGTATTGGGTATGGAGCAGTTCGGGTTTGTAGTTGTCGCCGATGTGCAGCCTGCGCTATGGTGAGGGATGGAGCTGGGGGTACGTATTCCCTTCGTTTGTCTCGGTAGTACGAGAGAATATCACGGAAGGAGAGCAGGCGCTCCGAGGCTCGTAGAGGGGGCTCGACTCCTGCCCGGAATGTGAGACCTCGGGCTAGGGAATGAGCCTCCTCGTTGCCAGGGAGGCCTGCAAGTACTGGCGTCCAGATGAGGGTGATGAGGCGCCGGGGCTGCCAGAAACGTAGTAAACGAGCAGCGGTGCTGGATATGTAGCCCTTGGCATAATTTAAAATTGCAGATTTGGAATCGGAGATAATTTTTGTGGCAGATATAGAAATGAGAGCAAGCGCGATGGCTGCCTCTTCTGCCTCTGTGGTCGAATTGGTAATAATAGAGCTGGAGGTTAGAAGCTTTGCATTATTGTCGGCTACCGCCAGGGCCATACGGGAGCCTGTCGTATATTCCGCTGCGTCCACGTAGACCACCTCATGGTCCTCGCTATACTGTTTGTGAAGGGCCCGAGCCCTTGCTACTCTGCGTTCCCTGTCTCGCTCAGGGTGCATGTTCTTGGGGATGGGGGTTCCTTTGAGGTCAGAGCGGAGGGTAGCAGAAACGGGGACCCCCTCGGTAGGCTCTGTAATTGGGGTCAGGCTCAACTGAGACAATAAAGTACGACCAGCCTCTGAGCTGGATAGACGGATAGATAGCTACCATAAAGGTAGCTTCTTTTAGCTCCTCATAGGTGTTGTGTACACTGAGTTTGAGGAGTCGGTCGTTGGATGTGCTGGGGGGAAGATGTAGAGGCGTTCTGGTGCAACTACGTAGGAGCGCATTAACCCGACTCCTTCTGTTTGAGGGGTAGGTATGGAAGGGCATATGTTGTGCGGCTTATGGGTGAAGCGGGTGAGGCGAGCCTAGGTGAGGCGAGTCGTGTTTCGCTCGCGTAGGCCAGCCCCGCGGTTGGCTATGCGGCGAATCAGTCGAGTGGTGTGTTGAGCGTGTGTTTGAAGTGTCTTTATGACTTCTCCGTGCGCACCGTGGGAGTGCAGAGCCAGTCCTAGCACGCGGATTTTGTGTACTAGTGGGATGGGATGGGTACCTAGGGCGAGGGAGATGGGTGCATTGACTGAATCGTCTTGCTTGTGCCGGTAGAGGAAAAGCTCCGATTTTGAAGGGGAGCAGGTTAGGCCACGCTCCCGTACATATGCGTCGATGGTGGTTAGTGCCAATTGTAGGTGTTCTTCTATTTCGGCATCGCTGCCATGGTTTGCCCAGACAGTGATGTCGTCGGCGTAGAGGCTGAAATGGATGTCGGGAATTTGAGCTAGCTGTTGTGGTAGGTTAAGAAGTGCTATGTTGAATAAAATAGGGGAGAGGACGGCTCCCTGGGGCGTACCTCGTGCTCCCAGCGTGATCCCTAGTAGGCTGTGGTCGCCGAAGGTAAGCGTGGCTGTGCGGTGGCTGAGGAAGTCTCGGATGTTGTTGTACATCCTGGCGCCGACTCCCAGGGTCGTAAGGTTTTCTAAGATAGCTGAGTGTGTAACGTTATCAAATGCCTTAGTGAGATCCACCTCTAGGATAGCTTTAGTGTTGGAGGTGTGTGAGTCGAGAATGTGATGTTTTAGCTGCAAGAAGACGTCCTGTGTGGAAAGCCCTGGTCGAAATCCAAACATGCCAGTGGGCATGATATTGTTGCTTTCTAGGTATTGGCAAAGCCTGCGCTGGAGTACATGCTCCATGAGTTTGCCAACAGAAGATGTGAGGGAGATGGGTCTGAGGTTAGAAGTAAGCAGAGGTTTGCCAGGTTTGGGTATGAAAATGTTTCTCGCCTCTTTCCATTGTGGTGGGAGGGTGCCCAGTCGCCAGCACTCATTAAAGTATTCTGTAAGTGCAGCAATGGATTGTGCGTCGAGATTCCTGAGAGCTTTGTTATGTACCCCGTCTGGGCTGGGAACTGAGGACGTGTTAAGTGTCTGGAGTTCAGCCTGTACCTATGCTTCTGTAATAGGTTGGTCAAGCTGGTCGTTAGGAGTGCCTGCATAATCAGGGTGGTGTGCAGGAGGGTATGTGGGGAAGTATTGATATCGAAAGTCTTGGAGGAGGTCTGGTGGAGGTATATCTGAAGTGTGCATGAGCTTGGTGAGGGCGTGTCTCTGGGTAGTCTTAGAGTGAGTGGAGTCTATTAACTGCCGAAAAAGGTTCCAGGTCTGAGGCGCACTCATATTGCCATCAGGCTTGTTGCAGATAGTAAATTTCACAGGTTCTTCTTCTTTGCACCAGAGGTGCCCCGCCAGAGACGGTTGGTAACTCGAAGACTGAAGCTTATTTCTTCGCACCAGAGGTGCACCGCCAGAGACGGTTGGTTTATCTCGAAGACTGAAGCTTGATCTCTGCACCAGAGGTGCCCCGTCAGAGACGCTCTCACGATGAGTAGAGTCAGGGGTAAAGGGAATACTTATGTACAGTTTATGTACAGCAATTTACAATAGATATAAGTTAAGGCACTAGAGACAAACGGCAAAAAGAGACAAAACATCAAAAAGGACAAACCAAACAACAAAAAAGGTGGAACTGGCTAATACTAGGGGAGGCCCCTACTCGGCATAGCCGAAGATGCATAGCATCTCACCTTAGCTCAGAACCCCGCTACCCGCTCCGGCGCCCGGTTTTAAAGATCTAGAGGCCCGGCCCACATTCCGTAGCTTCCAATCATGTTGCGGTCTTAACATCATTGGTTCATCCAAGGCATGGCCAGCCCTCCAGCTTCCGTAAGGTAGAGCACTCTCTCCACCACAAAATAAAAACAAACACAAATAGACATTCGTGCCAGCACGTGCGCGAATCGGTACCGCGGGGCGGGGTGGACACCCGTACTTCTTGGCGCGTTCGCGAGCGGTCGCGTTCCAAATAGGAGACGCTTCGCTTTGAGCGCCCCCAGCCGAGTTCCGATGACCCCGCGTACACTACCGATCCCTTACACGTCCTTCCCAAGATTCTACAAAGGGCTCAAATGCAACTTTTAGAATTATAACAAGAAAGGATCGGTACGGGTCACAAAACCACCCTGTGGGTGACATACCGCAGCTACACCAGCGCTGGCACCAACAAAACCAAAAGCAAAATGCAAAATGCACACACAACATAAGCAAATTCCACAAATACACACGGTGGCATGCCTGCCGTGCGCCGTAACACGGCGTCCAAATTGGTGGGTTGCACCCAGTTCACCACCTCCAAGTAGACACCCTCGTCCTGCTCGCGAACGAGCACACACACACACACACACACACACACACACACACACACACACACACACACACACACACACACACACACACTCGCAACTTGAGCGTTCAGTAGCACTCGCACGACGTCCGTAAGTGGCCACGTGAGCCTCCTTAGTCGCACCGAGCGTCCTAGTGTGCGTTCGAGCCACTACGCGTCTCAACACAATTAACGCCTAACTGCCACTCGGCTCATTAGGCTGGTGCCACAGCGGGGCAAGAACTCAACAGCTGGTGTCCTCCAGGATCAAACACGTCATTATACTCGATAGGTCCAAATCTTTGACCATGCGACGCCCCTAAGGGAACGCTCTCTCCGGCGCACCAGTAGGAACAGCGTACTGCGTAAGGAACAGTGCGGCCGGCTTTGCTACATCTAATTTGACGTACCGCAGCCCGGAACGTACTGTTCCTCGCACCGACTTTCAATTTGAAAGCCACGCCCCTGCCTCCTGTTACTTCGCCTCGCTTGGAGCCATTTGCCCCGTTCCTGCACGGGCATGCAATGAAATTTCCGCTCCCTGCATTATAGGAGCTTGCCGATTTCGTGGCATCATATAACTCCGAGGCTACCTGCGCTCTTTCGCAGCCACTTAATCCTAATTTGCCTTGTGGCAAGTCGCCAAAAATTTCCCTGTCCTCAAATGAAAGGACTTTGCCATCAATAGTGCTACGTGGCACTTCATGCCACATGCCTGGCACAGTGTGCCGTTGCGGCAACGTTTGACCTCCTCCTATCCCTAGCTCGCCAGTCTGACGTCTGTCGTCGCTGGTCGTTTCACACTGAACCGACTGCTCTTTTTCGCAGCTTGCCTGAGACCGAGTTTTTATTCCTGAGCTCGCGTCCGCGTCCCTGGTGTCATTTGGGGTAGAGCTAACCTGTGCAGCTGGATCGTCGGAGTGCGCGTTCACCGCCTCTAACACCGCGACGCTGCGTTCCGTCAGGATACTTTCTTCACGAGAGATTCCAGTTTCGCGGAAAGCTGGCTCTCTTTTTACTTCTCTCTGGCTGTTTTCTTTTCCTGTGCTTGACAGGCATATGCCTTTGCCTTCCAGCACTGGCGACCTCTCTGCTCGGGACTCGGAGCAGTTCTCCCTGGCTAGTTGGCTAGCTCTCCTAGACTCTTTGAGCTTAGCCAGCTCGAGCTCTAGCTGCTGGCGCCTTGCTTCTAACGCCTGCAAATCCGGAGGTTTTTCCTCGCATTGCGGCGCCTTTCCTCCATTCACTTTTGCAAGCTCAGCCTGATAATGAGCTAAGCGCGGCTTCGCCAATTCCACTCTGTACCTCACATCGAGTGAGGGCCGGCATGGATAACCCTCCATACCGCCGTCTGTACCCCTCTACTGTCCTACCGGCTCGAACACATGAACAGGGACGTGAACAATGCGACGAAGGAAACTCACAGTTTCGATGCGTCGATCCGCACTGCCAGCTCCTCGGCGTCGCAGTCCACCGCCACTTCCACCGGACGCTGCGATGAGCTGTCGCACGCCGCTGGTCCTGTGCACGTTGTCACTTGCTGCGACCCGCCGGTGACCGTCAAGTCCTCGACGCGCTGCTTTTCTTGACCGGATGCAGTCCGGCGTCGCTGAACTACTGCCGTGGTCCTTGCGTCCTTGCCGCCGTCTCTCCGCAGGTCCTTTCTCGAACGCTGCTGTTGCCTGACCGTCGCCTTTCTCCCTGCGTTCAATCTTCTTCCTGCGCCGTCTTCCGATGGCCGCAGGATCCTGTCGACTGCGCCAGTAAATTTCACAGGTTCTTCTTCTTTGCACCAGAGGTGCCCCGCCAGAGACGGTTGGTAACTCGAAGACTGAAGCTTATTTCTTCGCACCAGAGGTGCACCGCCAGAGACGGTTGGTTTATCTCGAAGACTGAAGCTTGATCTCTGCACCAGAGGTGCCCCGTCAGAGACGCTCTCACGATGAGTAGAGTCAGGGATAAAGGGAATGCTTATGTGCAGTTTATGTACAGGAATTTACAATAGATACAAGTTAAGGCACTAGAGACAAACGGCAAAAAGACAAAACATCAAAAAGGACAAACTAAAAAACAGAAAGGGTGGAACTGGCTAACACTAGGGGAGGCCCCTACTCGGCGTAGCCGAAGATGCATAGCATCTCACTTCAGCACAGAACCTCGCTACCCGCTCCGGGGCCCGGTTTTAAAGATCTAGAGGCCCGGCCCACATTCCGTAGCTTCCAATCATGTTGCGGTCTTAACATCATTGGTTCATCCAAGGCATGGCCAGCCCTCCAGCTTCCGGAAGGTAGAGCACTCTCTCCACCACAAAATAAAAACAAACACAAATAGACATTCGTGCCAGCACGTGCGCGAATCGGTACCGCGGGGCGGGGTGGACACCCGTACTTCTTGTCGCGTTCGCGAGCGGCCGCGTTCCAAATAGGAGCCTCTGGGAGGCCTGCGATGTATTTGAATGTGTAAGAGAATCTCGATGATGAACTGGTCGCTACCAAGATTCTCTTGTGTGTTGCACTATGTGGCGTGAGGGAGTAGATGTGCGAACGTGAGGTCTGGCGTAGTGTTTTTGCAGACACTGTTTCCCGTGCGTCTAGGAGAGGTGGGGTCTGTGAGCAGGGAGAGACCGGCTTGTTGCGCGGCTAACCATACCCGACGTCCTTTCGGTGTGTCGTGTGGGTAACCCCAGGCTGTATGTGGGGCGTTAAAGTCTCCCACGACGAGTAAGGGGCACTTGTTGGCTATGCACTTCGCGAGGGTAAAGAGGCGTTCGAGTTATCTTGAAGGCACTTAGGGTGGCTATATACATTTAGGATGAAGACACTGTTCGCTCGAGCGAGTTGCGGCACAAGCTCAATAAGAAGGTGATCAATGTCTCCAATCACAATGGAATGGGAGATGGTGGTGATTGAACGACGAACCAGAAATGCTACCCGAGTGGGTGGGGGGGATGGGGGCAGAACAGGAGCATAGCCGGGTAGGGTGAGGGGGTTTGAGGGTTCCTGCAGGGGAAGGATGTCGGGTCCTGTAGCGCAGGACAGCAGTTGGTGGATTACGTGACGCTTCTGACCAAATCCCCGGCAGTTCCACTGCCAGAGTGTAAGATTACGGAGTGGAACTGCCCTCATGACAATCTATAAAGGACGGAGCTGTAACGGGGGGTTGGGAGCCCTGAACTATGGTAGAGATAGGGTTGGCCTGTTCCTCCGGTGCTTTGGGCTTCTTGCGTCTGTTTGGTGTGGGGTCACGCTTTGGAAGTCGGGACTCAGTATAGTTACAGCGTTCAGAGAATCCTTGCGTTAGCACATCGAAGCGGTGGTTAAGAATAGCGTTGTCTTGTGTTATGCGGATTACTGCGTCTTTGATGGGTGTGCATTCCTCATTGATGCGAGTTATAGCGTCCTGCAATTTTGCCTCAAAGCGAGCTGCAAATGATTCAAGCAGGGTTGGCATGTTGTTTAATGAGATGGGTGTGGAGGGAGGGGGCGTTGTGCACGGAGGTGAATTTGTAAAGGGATCAGTGTCAGCCTCCATTGCTAGCAAATCAGGAGAGGAATTAGACTCGGAGTGGGAGGACGAGGTATCGGCGGTAGGCGGGTTGGGAGGAGGAGTTTAAGATGTGGTAGGAGCGGGAGCACCTGGAAGGGTAGAACCAGCGGCAAGAGCACTTATCTGGGCTTCCAGCTTGGCGATGTGTTGATGCAAGGCGGCGGCTTCTGCTCGGGTTGCTTTAGCTTCTGCTTTAGCCGCTGCTGCCTCCTCCTGAGATTTTGCCAGGGCTTGTTGTAGACTGCGTTGTGCAGTCAAGGATGTCGTGTGCCTGTGTGAAGAGGCAGAGGTGTCCGAGACTTGTTTCAACGGCACTGACCAAGCTGGTTTGTTTTGGTTGGGCTGTGGGAGTCCGGATGACAAATGGGGAAAATTTTCTCTGGATAGGACCAAGTCGTGCTGCTGCGTTTGTGGGTGGTTTGGCTGTTTCCGTCCCTTGCAGGATCCCGTGCCTGTCAGGTGTGGGCCCTCCCGCAGAATGCACTTGGGCGTGCAAAGTGTGTATTCTTGGGAGTGTTGTGTTCCACAACGGAGGCAGTTATTTATTTGTCTTGGGACTCGGGCATACGTCGTGGCGGTGACCCGGCTTTCTGCAGTTTGTACAGGCATCCGGACTGCCACGGTTTGGGGTGCAGCGGTGGATGGCTCCCATGTATTTGATGGAGTGAGGGACTGTGGTGTTAAGGACGAGGTAGCAGCATCCCACCGCTGCCACCAGTTTGTTAAAGACGAGGTAGCAACATCCCACCGCTGCCACCAGTTTGTTACATAAGAGGTAGCATGGTCGTGTGCCGGAGAGGAAATGAGGGACGTCTGAGGCGAGGCTGCTAGAAAAAGACAATGGGAGAGGACTTTATACAGGAATTTACATATTTAAAAGTGAGCTGCAGGAGCGCTGCATGACGACAGCTCCTCAGGAGACCATTCGATGACAAAGAGCCCCCCGGCCGTGCCGATGCCGGGGTTTTTAAGAGTTCCCTTCCCTAGGGTCTCTAGATGGGGGCCGGGCCTGCAGGGGAAGGAAGTTCTCACTGGCACCAATCACAGACACACACGCACTCTCTCACTCCCGAGAGATCACACCGCCGTCACGCGCTGGGAGAGGGGCGGGCGATGCCATCACCGTAGCGTAGACGCCGGAATGTCCATGAGCGGCGTTCCCGCGCATTACGAACGCGCGTTCACACTCGGTGTAGGGGAAACGCTCGCTCAACCGGACAGACGGACGCGGCTTCCGTGGCAATCCAGGCGCTCACCCAACGCGCGTCTCGGGGTTTGTCGGCGTTTCGCTGCTGCCATGTCGTTGTCTTGCCCACGACGAAGGCGAGACGTAACAGACTGCCCCGCCGGGGGAAGGAGATCCCGATGGACAGGGGACAGCATCCGCTGTCCGGAGGGATGTCGCTGGAGTCTGGTCTCAACCAGAGTCGGTGTCACCCAGACTTCGCGCACTTTTAAGTGGGAAGCTCCCAGACACCCTTAGAGCGTGTGGGGGTAGCGGTCTCGGACTCGATGGAGATGCCCTCGACTCAGCGTGGCAAACTCAGCGGAGACCAGCTACCAAGTGACAAGAGGTTTTTGGGCGTTCGGTGCCCAGCTTTCGCTGGTCGCAAGC
The DNA here is from genome assembly GCF_055824585.1 of Amblyomma mixtum. Lineage (NCBI taxonomy): Eukaryota > Metazoa > Arthropoda > Arachnida > Ixodida > Ixodidae > Amblyomma > Amblyomma mixtum. The sequence goes on from NC_143018.1 coordinate 63,642,405, forward strand.
CAGAGAATGGGTCGGAGCCAGAGGTTTACAAAACAAAACAAAGATATACAGCAAGGAGACGATACAGAGGACTTCACAGTCACTAGTACAGACACATACAAAGTGATTAACGAAAGAATGCAACTCGTGCAATGTCAAACTCCAGAGAGAATACAATACAGAGGCAATATTGCACCTAAAGTGCACTAACACAAGAGAGAGAGGTAAACAAACAAAACACAATTTGTTCACCGGGCACTGCGGCAGTCCGACGACCAGAGTTCCACGATGATGCCGTCCCGCAGACTGGCGAACGTTGCCTCGTTGGTCCGTGGCTGGCCGAGTGGTGTTTTCCCCGGGAGTCGAACGGGCGCGCTTCTCCGATGCTTAAACGGCGGTCCGGTCTAACTGATAGCGGTCAACGTCCTTCTTTATAGGCTCGCTCTCCCGTCTGTTTGTTGTTCGCGCCCGAGTAGGCGCGCACATACACGCAGCATTGGCAGTGCTGTCTCCCTTTCCTCTTCTCACCGGCCGCGCGTCCCCATTGGTCAGAGGTCGCGGGTCGCATCTCGAAGTTTCGAGCGTGTTCCTGAGTGGCGCCGACGCCGACGGGCGAGGGGGACGTGTCTTAGTGCACGCAAGGCTACGCCCTTTCCCCCCGTCAGCTGTAGAACCGACTCGTCTGTTCCAGAGAATTCGGCGTGGATGACTCATTCCTTCGGCGCATGCCATGACGGTGGAGAGAGAGGCACGCGCTCGGCGGGCTTTCCCTCTCTCCCGTTGGGCTCGCGCCGGCGAGACGCCGTGCGCGCGGCGGTTTTTCTTTCTTGGTTTCTAAAATGCGCCGAATTTTGTGACACTGCCCCTTCATTTAAGAATATTGTGTAACAATATTCACAAAACACAAAATTCGCGCGCACATGCATGCGCTCACAAAGTCAGTGGCGAATGCCAAAATACATACATCAATACCTTGATACTTTCACATACATAACACAGTACAATAGACAGATTGCACTCCAAAACACGCCACAGTTCGGCGGTACAATTCGCGCGCTCACAAAATACATGTGAAAATACATACATCAATACCATGATGTTTTCACATGCACAGCACAGTACAATGTTCACAATGCACATAAAACCTGCGGCGATTGGGCAGTACATTAACACAAGGCTACAAACATGGAGCACGCAAATACAAGGCACACTTTCGCCTATACTTCCAAGTTCGGCCTACCCAGCGGGCTCGGAGAATTACTGTTTCCTTCAATCTTTCAGTCGCGGTTTTAATTCCCTTTCGGAAGCGGCTCCGGCTTTTCTTTCTGTCACGGGTTGGACTCTTCTTCCGCCTCATTCTGAAGCTTCTCTTCCGAACGCGGTTTTGGCCCCGCTTCCTACTCGTACTCCTGTCTGGTTCTGCGGCCAGTCTTCGAGCCCTTCTTCTTTTCCTGCGGCCAGCGCGTCTGTTGCGAGCAAATTTAACGCCAGTTCGCTTACTACGGCTGCGCTTCAGGTGTTTGCTCTCTTTTCCGTGTGCGCTCTTCTGTTTCCGTTTGCGCCTCCACACTGAGTCCTTGCTGTAGGCTGGGCTCGTCCCTCTGAGCTTCTTTCTGACTTTGCTGCGATGTTTGGGCAGCTTGTTTGCATTCGGCTCGGCTGTCTTCAGCTTGGTTCCGTCTCTTCCCGTTTTCTGCCTGAATTTTCTCCAGGGCTTCTGTTTTTCGGTTTCACCTGCTTCTGTGGTGCCCGACTCATTTCTCTTTCTTTTTTCCTTCTTCCAAGCTCTTCTACGGAGCACACCTGCTTCAATGTTAGTTGCGTCATCCGAGTTCTTATCTCGCGATGAAGCCATTGGTCCAGCTCTCTCTTCTTCTTCGTGGACTGAACTATCCTCTCTTTCCAAGTCCTTTTTTCTTCTTTCGGAGCCTTCCTTGTGAGGGGCATTCTGAGCATGGCTCATTAGCCCTTGATGACTTATTCTCCTCACTTTCGCTCAGTGTTGCTTCCACAGCTTTCTCTGATACTTTCTTGAGCTCGTTAGTTTCAGTGCAGTGCTGCTCCATTCCTTGTACTGCACTGTCCCCTTCCTCCGAGGCACTAATTTCCTCTCCTTCGTCATAGGCACCGATTTCCTCGCCTTCCACATCGTGAAAGCCCCCCTCGCTGCTCGAGGGTTCACTCGGAACGGCTTCCGGGTCTTCACTGAGTGCGCTTTCTTCAGTTATTACAACGTCTGAGCTTTCGCTCTCAGTGCCATTAAACCACTCTTTCTCGTGGTCTTCACTGCCGGACTCAGAGGTGTAGCACTCGGACTCCTCCATAGAGATCCGAACTGCTTCTTTGTCCTCAGGCGGCTGCTCTAGGGTTCCCTCTGACTGAAGCGTCAGGTTGGCCTTTACTTCAGTGTCTACTACCTCAGCAGTAGCCACACTGTCAATTTCCTGAGGAAGCGACACTCCGGTTTGTTCTTCACTCTCTTTGGCTTCAGTTGCAGGAGCAGGCTGTTCCACAACCTCACTCTCACTAGTTGAGCTAGTTACAAACTCTTCCGTGGTTGCCAACAAATTAGACTCGTTAGTCTTCCACCCGGCCTCTCCGGGGTTAAGCTCCACTGGATCTCTGACGTTCCTCGAACGCCGCATTTCAGCAATCTTCCTCTGAAGGATTGCCATCTCTCTTTCACAAGCCCTTTCGGCTTCTTCACATTTCCTTTGGCTCTCTTTCTCTCTCTCTACTCGAGCCCTCTCTCTTTCCTGGTCCACCCATTCTCGCAGTTCGGCTCCGGTCATCCCCATCTGGAGACCGGCCTCTACTAGCTCCTTTAGCTCCTTAAAGCTCATATTTGGAGACCGAACTCTACATTCAAGGCAATGAATACCTCTCCACGGTGCACCTCACTAACCGCTTCAGAGCGGCCCCTCACAATATCGCTCTGCTGCTACCACTCGTTTACGACCTCTTCGTAAACTCCTTCCGACTCTTTCTCCGTTCTCTGTGCTTGCAAACACCAAACGTCCTGTCGCGGACGCCAGAATATATTGTCACCCAGACTTCGCGCACTTTTAAGTGGGAAGCTCCCAGACACCCTTAGAGCGTGTGGGGGTAGCGGTCTCGGACTCGATGGAGATGCCCTCGACTCAGCGTGGCAAACTCAGCGGAGACCAGCTACCAAGTGACAAGAGGTTTTTGGGCGTTCGGTGCCCAGCTTTCGCTGGTCGCAAGCCAGAGAATGGGTCGGAGCCAGAGGTTTACAAAACAAAACAAAGTTTATACAGCAAAGAGACGATACAGAGGATTTCACAGTCACTAGTACAGACACATACAAAGTCATTAACGAAACAATGCAACTCGTGCAATGTCAAACTCCAGAGAGAATACAATACAGAGGCAATATTGCACCTAAAGTGCACTAACACAAGAGAGAGAGGTAAACAAACAAAACACAATTTGTTCACCGGGCACTGCGGCAGTCCGACGACCAGAGTTCCACGACGATGCCGTCCCGCAGACTGGCGAACGTTGCCTCGTTGGTCCGTGGCTGGCCGAGTGGTGTTTTCCCCGGGAGTCGAACGGGCGCGCTTCTCCGAAGCTTAAACGGCGGTCCGGACTAACTGATAGCGGTCAACGTCCTTCTTTATAGGCTCGCTCTCCCGTCTGTTTGTTGTTCGCGCCCGAGTAGGCGCGCACATACACGCAGCATTGGCAGTGCTGTCTCCCTTTCCTCTTCTCACCGGCCGCGCGTCCCCATTGGTCAGAGGTCGCGGGTCGCATCTCGAAGTTTCGAGCGTGTTCCTGAGTGGCGCCGACGCCGACGGGCGAGGGGGACGTGTCTTAGTGCACGCAAGGCTACGCCCTTTCCCCCCGTCAGCTGTAGAACCGACTCGTCTGTTCCAGAGAATTCGGCGTGGATGACTCATTCCTTCGGCGCACGCCATGGCGGTGGAGAGAGAGGCACGCGCTCGGCGGGGCTTTCCCTCTCTCCCGTTGGGCTCGCGCCGGCGAGACGCCGTGCGCGCGGCGGTGTTTCTTTCTTGGTTTCTAAAATGCGCCGAATTTTGTGACAGTCGGTTCTCTCTCGGCGATTCTGGAGCTCTGCGCACCCCGAAGTCTTCCTTTGCAGGTGCAGGTTCCCAAAGGGCACTGCAAAGTGACTCGTGCTCCGCTAGCATTAGAACCACGCCGGAAACCCAACCGCTTAGTCCGCAAGCACGACACAATCCCCACTACGCAATGCCAGGCTCTTTCCCTCTTACAAAGCCAATTAATCCCTGGGAGTGGTCCAGCAGCACTCAGAGAATTCCCACAGATCTGCACATTACACCACAAAGCGCATCTCCATTTTAAAACAATAAACAAAAGCAATAGGCTCAATATCCTATATCAGGAAAAAAAAACTACCAGCAAACTGCAACTATGATGCTGACTCTTGCGCTAGGGACCTCAATTTAAGCTATCGGCATTACCTTTGAGACTCCCCTTTTTGTGATGTATTCCGATTCGTAATGACCACGACATTTCATTCTGCCTAGCAGCATACTGCCGTCACCTTGCATATCCCTGCAAAGATTCGCTCAACATCGGAGCCAAAGTCACATTAATTTCCCAAATTCCAAAAAAATCAAGCTACTCCAGGCGCTTATTCTAGTGGCCTAAATGGCCCGTCTGGCTAGCACTTCGCGTTTTAACGGACGCTGCTACACATGGGCACCACTAGTGCATTTTTCGAAACAATCTTTATCAAAATAAACGCTTTCAATGCAAACAACGCGTAGGAAACCTATTCCTGCTCAAAACTTTTTTTTCTGCAAAACTTCTTGTCTGCAGGAATGGTTTGAAAAAGAAAAAGCAAACAGCAGAGGCATCCTCGGAATCCACTGCTAGCGAGCCGCGCCGCGGCTCAAAGGGGTCGCCTATTCTTCAACCGCGCCCTGCGCGGTCGCACACCAACAGTGGCTTTAGCAGCCGACAATTCACAAAAATCGAAGGGCTTAACTCCGCTTTGACATCTGAGAGCCCCAGACGCCACGCGACATTGATTTGTTCCGCACCCCGGCCGCGCGTCTCCAACACCTGAGCCGCGTCTGAACATTTGAATGCGAGGGGTTGACGGTCGCGCATGAAACAAACGCCTGCGTGTACACTCTCGATTCATGAGTACACTTCGCTCCTTTGTTTGACTGGAGCGCGCTCTGCTGCGTTCCCTCGTGAGGTAGCAGGGCGTTCTTCTCTGTGGGCGGCTCCAAGTTTCACGCGTTCTGTTACCGCAGCTTCGCCACAATGGGTAAGGTGGCTTTCGCACTGTCTGTACACGCTTAGCCAGCCTGGCCTTTGTAGGGCGCTTATCGCATCTGGCGTGCCGCGATGACAGTCTTGGAGCATTACATGGTTGACCGGCCTTCACCCTTACGATGCTTCGAGCCCGTCCTTCGTCCTTTCTGCCCAGACTGCCCTTTCGCATGGCTCTCCTTGCGTGCGGTCGCCTTCCGGAAACTTTCCTACCTGTTCCGTCCTGCGCGTCTCCCTTTCTCGCGGGGCACTCAGCCTTCTCATCAGCTTTTTGACTGAGCAGCGAGCCGCCTTTTCTACTAGAATTCGAATTATCGGCTCGCTCTTTCGATGAGTCACTGCGTGTCGCAGCACTTAATTGTCCCGACTGCCCTTTACTTTCTGCTGGGCATAACAACTTGCTCTCCTGAGGCTTGCTAACCGATCCTACTACCCTAACGCTCTTGCCCGGAACATGAACTATGCGACGCTGTTCGGCTAACGTAGCGATATTGTCCCGGGTACTACCTTCTCGATCGCAGCAATCAGCCTCCTTCGCGGAAAGTGCATGCTTCTCTGGGCTCAAAACCAACGCATTGCCCCTTTCCTTATTTCTAGCAGTGCCTACATCATCGCCCGAGCCCTCACGGCTGGCGGATCTGCACTCTTCCTCGTTGCTAGCCTTAGTGTCTACATTATCCCCCAAGCCCTCACGGCTTGTGGATCTGCACTCTTCGCTAGCTTTTCGACCGAACTCATCGGTCCTCGCTGCCGAAGTGGCCTTTCTTTCGCGTTCCTGTTCCTGCAGCTCTCTTCCGCGTTCCTGTTCCCGCAGCTCTCTTTCGCGCAGGAGGTGATCGGACCTGTTTGAAAATAGGTACGGATACTGAAGGGGGAGCATAGATAACACCGCGGCCTCTGTCTCAAGTGCGTCGAAAGGTCCTTCAATACGCACTTTTGCTACGGGCAGACACACGCTATGTGCTTCCACGGCTTGCTTCATCCATGCGCACTCGCCCGTGAACATATCGGGTTCTACGAAAGAGGGATGAACCACATCCAACGTCGCCGCGGAATCACGAAGCACTCGGCACTCTTTCCCGTTCACGACGAGGTCTCGCATGTACGGCTCCAGAAGCTTCACGTTCTCGTCATTACTGCATACTTACAAAAATACAAGCTTAGTTTTCGCTTCGGGACACTGCGCCGAAAAGTGTCCCGGCTTCTGGCAAGTATAACACACGCGCGTTTGCCTTGCCTCGAACCTCTTCCTGCGTTCGTTTTCGGCTGCCGCCGTCTCTTTGCTCTCGGTGGGATCATTTTTACTCGAGTCCGCACCACGTTTTCCCTCCTTTGGTCTGATGGGCGTGAACTTCGGCCTCTCAAACTTCGAGCCGAATTCACCCCTTTGACCGTCCCTGGCTCCGTCAGCCCGACGAGTCACAAACTCCTTTGCTAGCTCAGCGGCTCTCGCCACGGTACTAACGTCTGGCCTGTCCAAGACCCAGTACCGCACGTTTTCCGGTAATCGTCTATAAAACTGCTCCAGCCCGAAACACTGCAGAACTTTCTCGTGATTACCAAACGCTTTCTCTTCTTTAAGCCATTCCTGCATGTTTGACATAAGCTTGTAGGCGAAATCCGGATATGACTCGTTTTCGTCTTTCTCAGTTTCGCGAAACTTCCGACGGAACGCTTCTGCTGACAGCCTGTACTTTTTAAGCAGACTCGATTTCACATGATCGTAATCCTCCGCCTCCTCTTTCTTCAGGCGAGCGATTACGTCGGCCGCCTCAGCAGGCAACAAAGTGAGCAAACGCCGTGGCCACGTTTCCCGAGAAAACCCCTGCTGCTCGCACGTTCGCTCGAAGTGAACAAGGAAGAAACCAATGTCGTCTCCAGTCTGAAACGACCGCATTAAGTCAGTCATATTGTACGATACCCGCTCTCCTGCACCGTGTGCCTGACTTGACCTACGAGCGCGTTCCATCTCTATGTCGAGAGGCTTCATTTCCAAAGCGTATGGACGCTCGCGTTCCTCTTTCTCTTGTTTTTCTTTACGTTCAAGTTCCTCTTGTTCTCTTTTTGCCGATTCCCTCTCCTCAATGGTCTCAAGGCATTCCGCAAGCTCGTCATCTACAGCCTCTAATGCAAGAATAGCCTTCAGCAGTTCTGGTTTTCTGAGTTTGTCTGATACCTCCAGACCCAACTCTTTCGCAAGCTCCAGTAACTTTGGTTTGCGCAGCGTCTTCAAATCCATGGTTGCTCCGAGTGCTGCTTCTCTACTGCCCGCTATTGTCTTGCTGCAACTAACCCAGCAGCAACGACAACCCAATTACCAGCTCTGTTCCTGACACTAACAAAAGCCTGGCAAAACTCAGCAGAAGAAAGTCCCGCACTCACCAAACCTCACAGCCAAGAATCCAGCGCAGTCGTTCCGCTGCAGGCAACCAGTCAACACACAGGGCTGTTGCACTGCCCCCGACTCGCCGTTCTGCTGCTCGGCGTCCCGTTGTCCGCAACTCTCTGCTGGTGTCCGATGATTCGCATCCCACCGCTGCCAACCAGTTTGTTAAGGACGAGGTAGCAGCATCCCACCGCTGCCACCAGTTTGTTAAAGACGAGGTAGCAGCATCCCACCGCTGCCACCAGTTTGTTAAAGACGAGGTAGCAGCACCCCACCGCTGCCACCAGTTTGTTACATACGAGGTAGCATGGTCGTGTGCCGGAGAGGGAATGAGGGGCGTCTGAGGCGAGGCTGCTGGAAAAAGACAATTGGAGAGGACTTTATACAGGAATTTACATATTTACAAGTGAGCTGCAGGAACGCTGCATGACGACAGCTCATCAGGAGACCATTCGATGACAAAGAGCTGCCCCGGCCGTGCCGCTGCCGGGGTTTTTAAGAGTTCCCTTCCCTAGGGTCCCTAGATGGGGGCCGGGCCTGCAGGGGAAGGAAGTTTTCACTGGCACCAATCACAGACACACACGTACTCACTCACTCCCGAGAGATCACACCGCCGTCACGCGCTGGGAGAGGGGGGGGGGCGATGCCATCACCGTAGCGTAGACGCCGGAATGTCCATGAGCGGCGTTCCCGCGCATTACGAACGCGCGTTCACACTCGGTGTAGGGGAAACGCTCGGTCAACCGGGCAGACGGACGCGGCTTCCGTGGCATTCCAGGCGCTCACCCAACGCGCGTCTCGGGGTTTGTCGGCGTTTCGCTGCTGCCATGTCGTTGTCTTCCCCACGACGAAGGCGAGACGTAACAGTGGTTTCGTCGAAGGTGATTAGGATGGAGTGTGTCTTTCCCATGCATCGTGCTGCTAGAATGGTGTATTCAGGATTTCTTTTGACCAGGTCATGGTACAGTTGAGTCGGCGTCTCGTCGTCATAGGCGTTCGTGATGACTCCTCTGGTAGCCCCCTGTGGTGGTGCTACGTATGCCGCGCAGGGATATGTTTTGCCTTCGATGGTGAGAGAGGTCAGTGTCTTGAGAGTCTCGACTGTTGGGAAATGTGTGGTTGCCATGGTGAAAGTATTGTTGGTCGGGTGAATGCGCAGGCAGAAGTCGTCCGGTGGAATGATATCGAGCTGGGTCTGCACTGTCTTCAAGAGCCGGAGTGCTGGGACACTAGGAGTCGTAGTTCACCTCGCGGGCGAACGACTACTCGAATAGCGTTCGGTGGAAGTGGTGGCAGCTGCTTGTTCCGCTGTACTGTGAGGCGAGCCTTCTTAGTCGCAGGTGGTAGACGGGCTTGCGTCTTGCCGCTCCCGGTTACGGCTGCTGCGTGGCGCGACGCGTTGTTGGCGTTCGGGTGGGCTGCGTCTGAGGTAGCGTTGTCGGAGCGGTAAGGTTTCGGCGAACTGGCTGGTCGGGAGGCATAGGCTTTATACACACCGGTGTCCAGTCGCTTGAGTTTTGCTCTTCCACGGTGATAGTGCGGCCTTCAACCGTTACCTCCATAACAACGGCTGCCGTCGCCGACGGAGTCGACGGAGGGGAGGAATCCTAGTGCGGCCTAGCTGTGCGGCTTGGCGTCTCGGTCCGATAATTGGTCTTCTCTCAAAATAGGTCGGATTTTGCCCGTAATGGGCGGCTTTCCTGTCCTCCTTAGGCAGTTATGTCGGTTTTCGAGCAGATTAGTGGCCGTAGGAGAGATTGGGTAGAAGCACGTACCGTTTGCCGGAGCCGACATTGCAGGCATCCGCTCCCGTTGGCCCCCTAGCGGCGAATCAAGAAAGAGAGAAAGTGGTGCCGTAGTGGAGGTCTACGGAATAATTTCGACCACCTGCGCGTCATCAGAAGCGCTTTTATTCACACGTACGCGGTGACCACAAACAGTCGCCACGTGGAGGTACTTACTTAACTGAATTGGTACTGCTCGCGTATGCTTATCCGTGCCATCTCTCGCCGAGCATGGCCAGTGCAGTAGCCAGTTACATCCAAGGCGAGTATTTAAGCGAAGCCAGTCGAGTCGCAACCAACCAATCAACCAACCAACCAACCAACGAGCTGGGTGAGCTCGCGAAGCAACGCAACATTTACTTGTGCTGCTCTGAGGTCCGCTAATCCCTGAGGTGTGTCGTGTAGTGCTTACCTGGCGTCATTCTGCAGCCGTGGCACTCTCCCGCGTACGCCTTCATGCAACGTGTATTGCAAGTGCCTCAACCTCCAACGGATGCACTTCTGCCAGCAGAGCAGCAGTTCTGTGCGGTCGAGCACAGTGCGGGAGCTAAACACTACTTCCCCTTCTTAACAGCGCACTGGAATTTCCGTTCAGCGGTGTGCATCTCGCATGCCGGCCTCGAAGGAGTTCCATTTCTTTGCGTTTCGCAGTGAAGGCACGGCGCTGCCCAACGGAACCCAGCAGCGCGTTTTAGATGTCGCCTCTAATTTGGCATTCTTACTTGTTTGAGGTCTTGCCAGATAATCCCGCGGAGATGTCTACTCGCGCTAGGAACACACGGATGCTTCGCAATCTCACATATGTCTGTGGTTGCGTACTCCTCACCCGTAAGAGCTGTACGCGCGGAAAGTCCTTTCGTACGTGTGACTAAAACGGCCTAATAGCTTTTCGCTCACTCCTTTGCATTCCGGATGCGGCGACAAGCTAGCAATTATATGGACAGGATGATTATATTGAAGCTCTAGTACGCCTCACTTAATACCATCTTTATGCTGTATTTATGGTGCCATAGACGCCGTTCGGTTGCTCGGTGTCCGAATTGCACATGCTGGCCGATGTTTTCTAATGTCTTCAGCACATTCTGAGAACATAGCACAAAAAAAAAATCTGGTGTCTCTCACATGCAGCCACCATCTCTTCCCGTTTAATGAAAATGCAGTGTAAATTAAGCTAGAAATTTCTAAGTAATGATGTCTAAGTTAAGCCTCAAGGGACAGTACGGTTCTGTTCTGTTATTCTGAGAAAAATAAAATTAACAGAACTTCTACAGCTTAAATGTTAGGGTCTTTTACACACAAAAAAAGAACACTAAGAAATTGGCTACGGCTTAGCTCTGGTTAAATCTGGAGAATTGCGAAAGCAACATCTGTGCGTAGCCATGTATTGTTGTGTGAGCTACACTGCTCACAGTGTGGCCGTTTCGCGTGCTCTTGCACGACCATACTGTGCATTCGCGAGTAGCAAGGGACGTCCCTGCGCGCAGCTGGCGTGCCCCGCCGCGCGCGCGCTCGCCTTCTATTCCTTGAAATGATCGGAGTGTAAAACGTTTCTAACGCCAACGTACACAACGAACGCTGACGGCATATATGGCTTCAGCGCCGCGTTTCTGGCATAACTTTGTGAATGCCGACGCATGCTGCGCACACCAGTCACTACCGCCACTTAGCTTAAAGCATGGTTGTGGTATCCACTGTTTCAAGAGGGCAGTTATGCGCCTTCCCTCTGGTTCAGGTGGACACCTGGCCCTCACCTCGCGCTACGTATATCCTGGCATAGCAGAGGTGTTGTTGTGTTGCTGTCGTTACTGAGAGAAGGATGAAAAGGAAATTGCACGACTTGCCTACTGGCTTGAGCCGAGCCACCACCGCTGCCACGTGCAGATAGAGGAGAGTTAAAAGGAAAGAGTGAAAGACGAGAAAGAAGAGAAAAGATGCGCGTCGCAGCAACAACCGCGTCCGCTCAAGCGGACGCAGGCTGACAAAAACAGATAAGCGGCCGGAGAGCAGAGCTACGCCATTGCCAATTTTATATATGGTTGGTTTATGGGGTTTAACGTCCCAAAGCGACTAAGGCTATGAGAGACGCCGTAGTGGAGGGCTCCGGAAATTTCGACCACCTGGGGTTCTTTAACGTGCACTGACATCGCACAGTACACGGGCCTCTAGAATTTCTCCTCCAAAGAAATTCCAGCCGGCGCGGCCGGGATCGAACCCGCGTCCTTTGGAACCGCAGCTCAGGTTTGCCGTGTCGACTGCAGCGCCTTAACACACAGCATAGCGAGAGGAGCAAGCAGTTCTGGGGGCGCTCTTGGTGCTATTCCACGCCACCTTCCTGAGCTTATTGGCATGAGCTTCTGCGCGCTGTCGAAGCCACACGTGGTGCGTGTCAGTTATCGGGGTTATGTCTACAGAAGCGAGGCAGATAGTGCTATCAACCAAACGCGGGCTTCTAATCGTTCAGAATGTGCCCTCGCCTTTGTAGCGGCCCAAGCGACTGACGGCAGCAGTTTTTAGTCGAACAGTGGAATAACTGCAGTGCCACCTGGGAAGCGCACGTTCCCTATAGCCACTGAGCCACCGCGGCGGCAACCACACAGATAGCGATGCGCAATCGCTACTGCGCATCAGTAAGGGAGAGAGAGAGAGAGGAGACATTCGACGAGACGATGGGGAGCGCGCGGCAGCGGCGGCGGCCATGCCGCGCCAGCTGTGCGCCTAGTGACGTCTCCCGCTCCTCGCGCATGCGCAGCTTCGCCTTTCCAGAGTTCAGCGAAATGGTGACTAGCGTAGTGTTGCTTTCGCAACAATATTTCGGAACATTGCCGTGAGCTACGCGATGTAATGTGATGAGCGCTCGTATCTCCACAGATTTCAGCAAAAGTTTTGTCGCACTGCAGGGAAGCCGCATCGGCTTTTTGAAAGAAGCGGTAGAGCGGTACATAGCAGACATCGAGGATGGCTCCCGAAGAGTGGCCATCGTTACAAACAGCTCCAGTTCCACGGTAGTCCACACGCTGATGACAGTGAATGGGACCACCAGGCAGGGGTTCTTGAATGCTATCACCAGGCTTCACGCCGATGGAGGCACCAGCATTGGATCCGGTCTCAGAAAGGCTCTCAAGGCAAGGCCATCTTTTTATTTGCGTGTGCAGTTTTTTTTCTCTAATTATGCCTACAACGCCATTAAGCATCGCAACACAGTATGGCCTGCGTGATTACATGGCCTTGGCGTGGCAGGATATTAGCAATTGATATGTGTCGGGCTGTCCGATGGAGAAGGCCCTAGCATAGGATGCGGCCAGGAGACTGCACTGAACAAAAGCGCATCTTTCCCACCACTTTTACAATGAATCAATTTTTTACATACCGCCAAAAGCATTCTTTGCATTTTTGCTTCATATCTGTTCATCATCAAATTCATCATCGTCATCAGCTCGACTACGCTCTCTGCAAGGGGAAGGCCTCTACCATGTCTCTTTAACTAGCCCTGTCCTTTGTCAGTTGCGGCCACGTCATTCCCGCAAACTTAGTGATCTCATCCGCCCACCTATCTTTTTGCCTTCCCCTGCTATGCTTGCCTTCTCTTGCAATCCACTCCGTCACCCTTAAGGACTATAGGCTATCCTGCCTTCGAATCGCACACCCTGTCAAAGACCATTTCTTCCTGTTGAGTTTGACTATGATGTCGTTAACTGGCTTTTGTTCCCCCACCGACTCCGCCCGCTTCCGATCTCTTAACATTGCACCTGTCATGTTACTTTTCATAGCTCGCTGCCTTCTCCTTAACCTATGCTAAACTCCCTGGCTTAGTTATAACCAACTCCTCTTCCTTGCTTATAGATATCGCCCAATATTTGTACATAACTCTTCTACACCCTGATTCCGCAATGCGTCCATGACAGCAGAATTTTCCACAAAGTAAAGTTTTCTGGTTATCAATGAAGGCTATATATAGTGGTCGGTTATATTCTGCGCTTTTCTGTATCACCTGATTGATAGTGCTAATGTGGTCTATTTTCGAGTATCGTTTACGAAAGTCTGCGTCACCATTTGTTTGAACGAACTTTAATGTTGTTCTGACTGTATTAGCGATTACCTTGGTAAATACCTTGTAGGCAACGGACAGCACAATTTCCTCTCCGTTCTTCAACAACTCTGCTTTTACTTGATCCTCTTCATAGTGCGATTAAGTGTCTGCGTGGCAGCACGTGCATGATTACGTCACCCAGAAAGGATACAGTCGTATAACATATAAAACAAATAGTCACATTAACCACTGATGAGCAGGCGGATACGCGAGAGAAGGGAAGTATACTTTGCGTCACGATCGGGTTCAGGGCCTCCGATGCTCATTCGGATAACCATTGTTAAACGGTTTTTGGGGACGTTAACGTCCAAAGGGACTCCTGCTATAAGGGAGGCCGTAGTGGACGGCTCGAGAAACTTCGACCACCTGAGGTTCTTTAACAGGCACAGACATCGCACAGTAACGGAATTCGAATTTCGCCTCCATCAAAATTCGACTGCCATGGTTGGGATCGAACCCGCGTCTTTAAAATCAGCAGCTCAGCGCCGTAACCACTAATCCGTCTCGGCGGCTCGGGTAGCCGAGGTTGCCGTCGCCGGTGGAGGGAGAACAAGCTAGAGTGACCCTGTCTCCGAGCAGGGAACATTATGTATACTTGTATGCCTGTAGTTGTCTATATATCGGCTCCGGAATCGGGCTTGCGGATTTGACGACGACGATGCGAAATGGCGGGGACTTTGGCATGATACAACTAGCGGTTTAAAATATATAGGAGCTGATGCAAGAGGAAACAAGGGCTTCCACCCCCACCAAGCGAACAGTTTTCTCAACTGAACAAATTCATTGTGTCTTCAAGCGGTTCAGCCAGTAGCCTGGAACATAAAGTGGAGTGATGCAACCGAGAGTCTGCACCGTGTGTAGACGAAACCGATCATGCCGCAGTAGCATAAAGCATTAGCTTGAAGTGGGAACATAGGAACATTAAAACGGGAGCAATTACTCATTGACATCAACACAAGCGCAGCCAAACGGCTACAAAGGAAAGCTACACAGCTTTCTCAGAAACTTCACAGTTATAGAAAAATTCGTCCTGGTCCAGGGTTCGAACCCGGGACCACCGCTTCACGGGAGTGGTCGCTCTGCCAATTGAGCTAACAGGGACGCAAGCTTATGGCATAGCGACAGCGAATTGATCAATAACTCGAAATGGGAACAGTGCTGATCAAATGTTTAGGGGAATCCCCGAAGGTGGAGTAGATTTGTAATAAGGGAGTAATTACTCATTGACATCCACCCAAGCGCAGCCAAGCGGCTACAAAAGAAAGCTATACAGATTTCTCAGAAACTTCGCAGTTAAAGAAAATTTTTACCAGCACTGCTTCCAATTCGAGTTATTGTTAAATGTGCTCTCACACTACCATATGCTTGCCGTCCCGATTAGCTCAGTTAGTAGAGAGACTGCCCCGGTGAAGCGATGGTCCCGGGTTCGGACCCGGACCAGGAGGAATGTTTCTTTAATTGCGAAGTTTCTTAGAAACCTGTATAGCTTTATTTTGTAGCCGTTTGGCTGCGCTTGGGTGGATGTCAGTAAGTAATTGCTCCCTTACTACAAATCTACTCCACCTTGGGGGATTCCCCTAAATATTTGAGCAATAGGACCATCAAACTGAGCGTCTGAGTAATATTGTCCCTGCATTGACAATGCATGTGTGAAAATGTATTGCATATCATTAGGAAAAACAGCAGCGAAATTTTTACTTGCTGCATTCAAGCTTAGTTGGTTCGTTGCTGTTTCTGATATCCAGGCTTCATTGATTTTCCAAGCCATTGTTCCAGACCGCCGCCCTGCCATTGTTTTCCAGACACATTGCTTCCAGAACTGGTGCACCTCAGAGAGTTTTGTTCTATACCTGTTCCTATTCTTGGCGGCCACGTAGCAAGGAAGTGAGTCGCCGAACCGAGAGCGTATTGGTCAGGCATGCCTGCAGTGCCCAGGCCTTGCATTGCAGCTGGGCGCCATATGAGCTCCATATGTGCAAAAACACGTCACATAAAAACGAGTTACAAAAACAATTTTTGATAAGCACATGCGACCGCAGAGCACCTATTAATAGCAATGCTCCAGAACTCCGCCCTTTATTATACTGACAACTGTTGACGTCAGTCAGAGCAGGCTTTGTAAAGTTATCCACCGCTTAATATTTATTTTCAGCACCTAGGGAACGACACTGAAACGCCAGAAGGCGCATTCATCGTACTTGTATCTGACGGGAAAGAGAATGAAGCTCCATTCATCAAAGATGTGCTGCCAGAGATTGTAGCGGCAAAGGTGGTGGTCAGCACCCTGGCGCTGGTGCAGAGTGCCGACGGAAACCTCGAGACTCTCGCCACAAAGACGGGCGGGAAGGCGTTCGGCTTCAGTGAACTCCGGGGAAACATGCGACGTCAGCTCAAGAGTGCCTTCGTTTCTTCAACGACGACAGAGGCCGACAACTCTGTGCGAATCCACACGGTACGGTAGATCAGGTGGCCCGCACAGTTTGATCGTGGTCTCAGTAGTGGGGCACTTGTATAGCTGCGAGCAATGAAAACAGGGACATTTAGCTCATGCACGCAAAAACAGATTACTGATTTATTCTGCCTCGATCTTGAAACACCATCAAAGGGATCACGCGCCTGTAAAAATACAACTGGAAAAACCTGTCGGCAGCTTCTTGTTGTTCTCGACACAGTAGGGCAACCCTGCAATCCGTACCCCATATATCCTCGTGGCACTTCTTTTAGCAGAGCTCCCTTAGAGGCCTGTGCATTCTTGGTAGCTGTCACGTAGGTCTTTAGATGCGGTTCTCCAGAAACGGCTTAGACGTATTTTGTCCAGGTGAGCTCTTACGGAAGACAATGTATTAAAGCGCGAAGTGCAAAAGAGTGGTTGGCCGATAACTGCGCGTCCTCGAATCAGGATAGACGCGGATGAACAGGCAAGAAATATCGGACACGGAAAAGTACAAGAGACACCATGTTAGGGATTTCATGTTTTGAAAACAAAAATACGAACCTAACTAATTATCGTGCTGCAGTCGCGCTAACAACATATTCCATTTCATGCAGCTGAGGCCTACACGTAGTATTATGACGCGCCTCTGCGCAGCGAATCGCAGAGGGCGCTGCCGCTCCTGCTAACGGTCTCCAGTGCCCATGAGCGGTCACCCCTGGCCGCGACGTGCAGAAACCTGGGGCGCGATTACGAGTTTTTGTCTCAATTTTGAGACTCTGACGTCAAAATGACGACACCGCGAGTTGTTGACGGCGGAATCAACCAATTAGCAGCGAGGTTGTGGTGTCTAATAGTAGGGTTCCACCCAGGAAGCATTTAGTTGCGCAATAAGGGACCGTATACTAAAGTTTCGCTGTAAACACGCAGTTAATTATCTGAAGAATGTTTTATTTCGCTAACAAACTATGTTTCAAACTCAACGACATGAAGCAAAAGAAGAAGCGTCCTCAATTTTGCAATTAAGTTTGCTCTTCAGTCACTTTTGCTGCCGCGAGGGTGCGCTGACGCTGGAAAAGCGTCGGTAGCGGCGGCTAGGCGGCGTGAGCTGCCGCCTGATTCAACCGATTCAGCCTTATCCCTCCACGCACATATTCAGCCATCGTAAACATGGCAGCCAGAAAAAAAATCAGCTGATTCGACGGCTGTCCTCTTTTTTTACACATTACGCAGAATCAAAGTACTGCGCAGACGTCTTAAGTGCGCGGAAAAATCTGTTTAAAGGCAGTGATTGCTACGAGTCTGCCGAGAACAATTTGGAAGGAGCGCTTGGCTCGAAAACCGGCGAAGGCAGCTTCAAGGCAAGTTCACACTGGCGAGTTGCAATCGTCGCGCTAGTATTCTAGGCGACCGATTTCGGTCAATTAGTTACGGTTTGCGAAGCACATGCAAAGCGGGGAGGGAGCGTAATAAATCGATTTAAGCCTGTCGCGCGACCTCCGCGACTCGCCAGTGTGAACTCACCTTGCTGCTATCGATGGCAAATGTGCTCCAAGGGCGATGCGTGATTATATTTATTTTTGTTCAGAAAATACCCGGCGACCATGAATAATCACACTGCAGCAACTGCCGACATACAGAAGCAGACCGGTGCAGCTGATGGGAGCTTGCAATCTCACTGCGGGAATTAAGAGCCGGCACGCCCGGTCACTGCGGCAACAATCACTCTTCCCGGAAGCCTCGTAACCAACTCATGCCGCCCGCTTCGGGTTAAGCACTTGATATTCGTGTTGGTGGTGCCGTTCCGTTCGGATGATGCTCGGATGACGCCGCCGGGGATACTGCGGTGGCGAAAGTTTATGCGAAGGAAGTCCACCTTCGCCGCCGCCTTGTCTTGAGGGGTCTCGCCGGAAAGCGCGCACCTTCTGCGACTTAACTTTGACAGTGGTCTCCGCAACTCACCGCAAACACTTGCACAGTCGGTTGGGCTACGCCGACGTTTACTTCATTTCCTACGGTGTCTTGAAACCCACCGGCGGCGAAGGCGCGCACAGGCACTTGCCGCTCCACTGACCGCGCACTCACCCGCACACCTCCAAGTTCAACGCCGAGTTCGTCGCACAGCCATTATGCTCCTTCCTATGTCAAAACGTCGAAACAACTCGTCCGGCACGTCAAAACCGTCTTCATGCACCCTCTTACACCGCTGCTCGCGCGGCCACCGGCCATGTAAACAACCGCCATTTTCTGTCTCGAGCGGTTTGAGACCACTCGTTCCAGTCTCAAAAAATCGTCTCAATCGGCTCGCATAATTAGCCAAGCAACGTCACCACTTCTGGCGCACTTCTGACGTCGGCCGGTGACGCAAAAAACCAATATGGCCGCTGGTCACGACCGACCAATAGGAACGGGGCAAATGAGACACTTTTTGAGACACTTTCCGATTGAGACGATTTTGAGCAACTCGTAATCGCGCCCCTGGCGCCATCGTTGCGTGCGCACTGACACTGACTTTGTGCCGTAGCAGTGGCAGTGCTCCTTATACTACAACTATTCTCATCTAGAGCCAAGGAGCTGCACGCCTCCAAAGACCATAGAGCTGTAGCCAGAACGGTAGTAGACTGGGATTTCTTAGGATTTCGGGCGCTTTTGACGCACAGCAATTATTTCCTGTCCTAGAGCTGAAGAACAACGTGAGGGGTGCATGACAGCAGTCGCAATGCTTGCATTGCTTGGCTTCACAGTTTAGAAAAGCAGCGTCACTGCTGGTCACTGTACTTTATTTCCATAATTTGCTGTTTCTTATTCAGCCTCATTAGTTTTGTCTCTTCATGCTAATCGAACATCAATAAGGTAAGCCACTTTGTGAAGAGAGTAATCATTTTTTCTTTTTTTGTAGTCACGCATCAAAATTACTTTTCACAACAATTCCTGATCTGTAAACGTTCGCGAAATCGATAATTTCCATGTACAGGCCTCTACAACCCTATGCCTTTTGGTGCTCGACTGTACCATGTTCCTGAACGTATGCATGTTGCAGCTATACGCGCCGAAGGCGTTAAATGTATTGGCTGTTTTTGAAGTAAGAGTGATCCAGCGTGGTGCTAATCACGAAGACGAACATTTGAAAGTTTTGTTCTGTCGACGGGCGCCGGAAACAAATTTGCCGTCGGCTTCTAACAGACGGTTTTCTCGTGCCCACATCTACAGAATACACGCCAACCTTTGCTGCACCTTCTTTTCGTTCCTCAATTTTCCTTCATTTACGCATGAGCTCTACTTGCACGGCTGAGGCTGACTGCATTCAGTTAATGCTGCGCGGTGACTTCTTCTCGCAACAGTTGCTTGATGTAGACGAAGAGTTCACGAGTTTACTTGAGAGGAAGTTCCAAGTGGACGCCGCCGTCGGCAACTCGACGGTGGTGTACGTGAAGCGAAACAGCCCATATAACACGCGAATCCACGCCAGCCTCATCGGTCCCAGCAGGAAGCCGTGCCAAGGTTGCCAGGAAACGGTGAGCGGGCAGGAAATAGCCATCGCCGTACCGAGTCCGGCAATGGTAAGTGGCCGGCTCATTCATAGGATAGACTCCTGACCAGTTTGACTTCTGGAAGGAGACACATTTAATTGCCCATCACTGCGGCGTATATGTGCCAAAGGATGCATGCATGAAATCAGCATTCTATTAAACGGTACTGTGGGGCTTCGAATATTTGTTGTTCTCTCAGTCTTCTAGGCAGCGGAAAAATGCTTAAGTGCAACGTTTTTTCTTGTTACTGTTTTAATTTATGCGAGAAAACGAAATCGGTAATAACTTTAGATACTAAATTAATCAGAAGAACGTAAAAGAAACGAGAGCCACATGTTACGGGTGGGATTTGTTCCAATTTGCCTCCTCATGTCGCGTACGGTGCTCTACCCACTATTAATAATACTTAGATGGGAATAAGAAAAAGTATTAGAAAAAAACTGCGTCCAACCTATTCCACTAAGTATAACGGGCTTAAAACAATATGAAGCAGAAGAGTAACAAATAATAAAAAAGAATTTCGCTTAGCATAAAAGAAAATATAAATAGAAAAAGAGAAATTATTTGCACTCTTGGAGCCGAAGCTATTCGAATGGCGTTTGAGGGGAGTTATTGTCTAATAAAGGTGAATAATAACTGTACGAGCAATACTAATAATAACATTAGTATAATAGTACCTTAAAATAATAATTAATAGATATAATAATATTATTTAACAAGTATATATATATATATATAACAAATTTAGGAGTTATAATACGCATGATGAGATGGCCGGACATCGGTATGTCGGCTACCGGTGAGCAGATGAACTTCAAAAAGGAGGGAAAAAGATGGTTGAGAGCTTAGCCACTCCTTCAGTCTCTTGCGGCATTGCGGATATTTGAGCGGAGGCTGACCTGGGCAGGTAAATTTAAGAAAATATTAAGTGTCTCTCCATTTCCTTTGACACGGCGTAATGATGAGTGCTATTAATGCTACATGTTCTGGCTGAGAACTGTGTAGTTGTAACCTTTGTTGCGTGACTTATTTTCTATATGGGTGACTGTTGTTTTGTGAAAGCTTTAAAGCTATGTTTGTGATCCGAAGAGGGTCTCAGAATTTGAGGTGCTTTCCGTTCGTAAATGTGCAAATTGTCTAGTGTGTGTTTTGAAAATGAGCGTGTTTTGTTAGTTTATTATGAATTACAGTGATGGGGCCACCTTATATACGCAGTGCATTGAGACCTCGAGCACACTGCAAGCTTGGAAGAAGGCTAACGTTTTCTTCATTCATAAGAAAGTGGACGTCAGGGATTTGAAAAATTACAGAGCGTTAAGCTTACTGTCACTCATTGACGTCCACCCGAGCGCAGCCATACGGCTACAAAGGAAAGCTACACAGCTTTCTCAGAAACTTCGTAGTTAAAGAAAAAAAAACTGCTCCGGTGAAGCGGTGGTTCCGGGTTCGAACCCCGGACCAGGACGAATTTTTCTTTAACTACGAAGTTTCTGAGAAAGCTGTGTAGCTTTTCTTTGTAGCCGTATGGCTGCGCTCGGGTGGACGTCAATGAGTAATTACTCCCTTATCACAAATCTACTCCACCTTGGGGGATTCCCCTAAACATTTGGTCAACACTGTTCCCACTTCGAGTTATTGATCAATTCGCTCTCGCCCTACCATAAGCTTGCCGTCCCGGTTAGCTCAATTGGTGGAGCGACTGCTCCGGTGAAGCGGTGGTCCCGGGTTCGAACCCCGGACCAGGACGAATTTTTCTTTAACTACGAAGTTTCTGAGAAAGCTGTGTAGCTTTCCTTTGTAGCCGTATGGCTGCGCTCGTGTGGACGTCAATGAGTATCATCATCATCATCATCAGCCTGACTACACCCACTGCAGGGCAAAGGCCTCTCCCATGTCTCTCCAATTAACCCTGTCCATTGCTAGTTGCCGCCACTGTATCCCCGCAAACTTCTTAATCTCATCCGCCCACCTAACTTTCTGCCGTCCCCTGCTACGTTTGCTTTCTCTTGGAATCCACTCCGTTATCCTTAAGGACCAGCGGTTATCTTGCCTTCGCATTACATGCCCTGCCCAAGCCCACTTCTTCCTCTTGATTTCAACTAGGATGTCATTAACCCACGTTTGTTCCCTCACCCACTTTGCCCTCTTCCGATCTCTTAACGTTACACCTATCATTTTCCTTTCCATTGCTCGCTGCGTTGTTCTTAACTTAAGCTGAACCCAATTTGTTAGCCTCCACGTTTCTGCCCCATAGGTGAGTACCGGTAGGATACAGCTGTTATATACTTTTCTCTTCAGGGATATTGGTAAGCTACCATTCATGACCTGAGAGAACATGCCATACGCGCTCCACCCCATTCTTATTCTTGTAGTTATTTCCCTCTCATGATCCGGATCTGCGGTCACTACCTGCCCTAAGTAGACATATTCTCTTACTACTTCCAGCACCTCTCTACCAATTACGAACTGCTGTTCCCTTGCAAGGCAATTGAACATTACTTTGTTTTTATGCATGTTAATTCTTAGCCCCACCGTTCTCCTCTGCCTCTCTAGCTGATTGATCATGCTTTGCAGTTCTTGTCCTGAGTGGCTTAGCAAGGCAATGTCATCAGCGAATCGCAAATTACTCAGGTATTCTCCATTAACTCTTATCCCCAACTCTTCCCATTCCAGTCCTCGGAATACCTCCTGTAAGCAGGCAGTGAAGAGCATTGGCGAGATCGTGTCTCCCTGCCTGACACCTTTCCGTATTGGAATTTTATTGCTGACTTTATGGAGAACTATAGTAGCTGTGCAATGGTTATAAATATCTTCCAACATTTTCACATAGCATTCTTCCACACCCTGATTCCGCAATACCTGCATGACAGCTGAGGTTTCCACTGAGTCGAATGCTTTCTCGTAATCAATGAAGGCTATATATAGGGGTTGGTTATATTCTGCGCATTTCTCTATCACCTGATTGATAGTGTGAATGTGGTGTATTGTCGAGTATCCTTTACGAAAGCCTGCCTGATCATTTGGTTGACTAAAGTTCTAGGTTGTCCTGAATCTATTAGCGATTACCTTAGTAAATACCTTGTAGGCAACGGACAATAAGCTGATCGGTCTGTTATTCTTCAAGTTCTTGACGTCTCCTTTCTTATGAATTAAGATAATGTTAGTGTTCTTCCAAGCTTCTGGCACTCTCGAGGTCCCAAGGCATTGCGTATACAGGGTGGCTAGTTTTTGTAGCACAATCTCTCCTCCGTCCTTCAGCAAATCTGCTGTTACCTGATCCCCACCAGCTGCTTTCCCTCTTTGCATTGCTCCTAAGGCTTTCTTTACTTCCTCCTTCTCTTTACTCCCTTATTACAAATCTACTCCACCTTGGGGGATTTCCCTAAACATTTGGCCAACACTGTCCCCACTTCGAGTTATTGATCAATTCGCTCTCGCCCTACCATAAGCTTGCCGTCCCGGTTAGCTCAATTGGTGGAGCGACTGCTCCGGTGAAGCGGTGGTCCCGGGTACGAACCCCGGACCAGGACGAATTTTTCTTTAACTACGAAGTTTCTGAGAAAGCTGTGTAGCTTTCCTTTGTAGCCGTATGGCTGCGCTCGGGTGGACGTCAATGAGTAATTACTCCCTTATTACAAATCTACTCCACCTTGGGAGATTCCCCTAAACATTTGGTCAACACTGTTCCCACTTCGAGTTATTGATCAATTCGCTCTCGCCCTACCATAAGCTTGCCGTCCCGGTTAGCTCAATTGGTAGAGCGACTGCTCCGGTGAAGCGGTGGTCCCGGGTTCGAACCCCGGACCAGGAGGAATTTTTCTTTAACTACGAAGTTTCTGAGAAAGCTGTGTAGCTTTCCTTTGTAGCCGTATAGCTGCGCTCGGGTGGACGTCAATGAGTAATTACTCCTTTATTACAAATCTACTCCACCTTGGGGGGTTCCCCTGAACATTTGGTCAAGCTAACTGTCCATTGCCTAAAAGGCATTTACTAAGGCAATCGCTAAGAGAGTCACGACAACCTTAGACTTCCATCAACCAAAATATCATGCAGGCTTTCGTAAAAGATACTCCACAGTAGACTATATTCACGCTATTATTCAGGTGATAGAGAAATTCGAAGAATATAACCAACCCCTATATATAGCATTCTTGGATTACTAGAGAGCATTTGACTCAGTGGAAACCTCAGCTGTCATGCGTGCATTGCGGAATCAGGGTGCGGAAGAGTTTTATGTGAAAATACCGGAAGATATTCTTAACGACTGCAAAGCTACCATGGTCCTTCATAAAGTCAGCAGTTGAATACCAATAACGGAAGGTGTCAAGGATGGAGGCATGATCTCGCCCATGCTATTCACCGCCTCTTTACAGGAATAATTCCGGGGCCTGGAATGGGAACAACTGGGGATAAGAGTTAATGGAGAGCACCTAAGTAATTTTCTATTCGCTGATGACATAGCCTTGCTAAGTCACTCGGGCATGAATTGGAAAGTTTGACCAATGAGTTGGACATGCAGAGCAGAACGGTGGCGCTAAAAATTAGCATGAAGAAACCAAAGTAATGTTCAAGAGTCTAGCAAGGGAACTGTAGTTCACAATTTGTAGCGAGCTGCTGGAAATAGTAAGAGAATAAGTCTACTTAGAGCAGATAGTGGCCGCTGATCCGGATCATGAGAGGGAAATAACAAGAAGAATAAGAATATGGTGGAGAGCATATGGCAGGTTCTTTCAGATCATGAATGGCAGTTTACCTATAATGCCCAAGAGAAAAGTATACAACACTTGTGTCTTACCAGTACTCACCTACAGGGCAGAAACGTGGAAGTTAACAAAGAGGGTTCAGCATTCGTTAAGGACACGCAGCCAGCTATGGAAAGAAATATGATAGATGCAACGTTGTAACGTTAAGGCGTCGGAAGCGGGCGGAGTGGGTGAGGTAACAAACGTGGTTTGATGTCATCCTAGTCGAAAGCACTCCGTTATCCTTAATAACGGAGTGGATTCCAAGAGAAGGCAAGCGGGGCGGGCGGCGGCCCAAAGTTAAGTGGGCGGATGAGGTTAAGAAGTTTGCAGGGATACGGTGGCTCCAACTGGCAAAGAACAGGGTTATTTGGAGACATGGGAGAGGAATTTGCCTTGCAGTGGGCATAGTCACGCTGATGATGATGATGTGTTCCTTTGTGCGAAACAAATTGCACAGGGCGCCACCGCTCTTGTTTGTTGTCTCCAGTGCCCTTGCGCGGTCACCCCTAGGTTGAGCGCCACGTGCAGAAATGTGGCGCCATCGATGCGTGCGCACTGGCACCGGCGTCGTGTCGTACCAGTGGAAGAGCTCCCTATACTATAATTATTATCATCTACAGCTGTAGTCAAGGAGCTGCACGCCTCCAAGGGCTATAGAGCTTGTGCCAGAACGCTGGTAGACTGAGGTTTCTTAGTACTTTGGACGCTTTTGACGCACAGCAATCATTTGCGTTGCCTTGAGCTAACGAACTAGACGAGGGGTGCATGACAGCAATTGGAATGTTTGCATTGTTTAGCTTGGGAGTTTAGAAAATCACTGCAGTTATCTGATCACCGTACTTTATCTCCATAATTTGCTCCTTCACATTCAGCTTCGTTAGTTTTGTCTCTTCATGCTAATAATGGACATCAAATATTGTAAACAACTTTATGAAGTGAGTAATCATTTGTTCGTTTTTTTTGCATTCACGCATCAAATTTACTTTTCACAACGATTCTTGATCTGTAAACGTTCGGGAAATCAAGAATTTTCTGGTAGAGGCCTCTACAAACCTGAGCCTTTCGGTGCTCGACTGTACCGTGTTCCTTAACGTATGGCTGTTGCAGCTATACACCCCGAAGACGTTAAATGAATTGGCTGTTTCCGAAGTAAGAGCGATCCAGCGTGGAGCTAAAGACGAAAACGAGCGTTTGAAACTTCTTTGTTTTGTTGACGGGTGTAAGGAACAAAGTTACCGTCGGCTTCTAACAGATGAATTTCTCGTGTCCACCTGTACAGAATATACGCCGACCTTCACTGCACCTAGTTTTCCTTCCTCCTTTTTTCTTCATTTATGCGTGACGTCTACTTCCACTTCCGAGGTTGACTGCGTTCAGTTCATGCTGCGCGGCGTTTTCTTTCCGCAACAGCTGCTGGATGCCGACGAAGAGGTCACGAGTTCGCTTGAGAGGCAGTTCCAAGTGGACGCCGCCGTCGGTAACTCGACTGTGGAGCACGTGAAGCGAAACAGCCCCGGTAACATGCAAATCCACGCCAGCCTCATCGACCCCAGCAGGAAGCCGTGCCAGGGTTGCCAGGAAACTGCGAGCGGGGACGAATTAGCCATCGCCATACCGAGTCCAGCAATGGTAAGTGGCCGGTTAATTCCCAATGTAGGCTCCTGACATTTTAGAAGGCGCCTATAATACGACCAAGCAGCCCATCACTACTGCATATATGTGCCAATGTATGGATGGATGCCATGATGATTCTATTTAAAACGGCATTGTGGGACTTCGAATATTTTGTTTTTCTTTCAGTCTTATAGGCCGCGTAAAAAAATCTGGAATCCAACGTTTCGTTTTGCTACTGCTTTAATTTAAACTAAATAAGTAATAATTTAGATACTAAACATAAGTTAGAAGAACGTAGAACACACAGCCACATGTTGCCGGTGAGATTTCTTCCAAATTGCCTTCTCATGTCACGTACGGTGGTCCACCGACTAATATTAATACTAAGGGGGAGCTAAGAAAAAGAATTGGAAAAAGAATGGTCTTCCAGCCTGTCCAACTAAGTATAACGGGCTTAATACAATATGAAGTAAAAAGTTACAAATAATAAAAAGGAATTTCGCATAGCAGTAAAGGAAATAAAAATGAAAAAAGAAATTTTTTTTGTAGTGCTGAAGTCGAAGCTATTGGAATGATTGTGAACGGAGTTATTGCTTACTGAAGGAAAATAATAACTCTAGGAGATATACTTACAATAATATTAGTAGAATAGCACCTTAACAATAATTATAACTAATAGATATAATAATAATAATAAAATGAGGAGATATATAATATTTTTTGGAGATATAGTAACTCCAGCAAGTATAAAATTAGGAGATGTAATCAGCATGATGGGAAGGCTAGCCTTCAGTATGTTCTTTACTGGTGGGCAGATAATGAATTTCAAGGAGATGGAGGGATAATGATAATTTATAATCGTAGCTCTTGTTTCTATCTCTTGCGGCATTGGGGACATTTGAGTGGACATTGGGGACATTGAGTGGAATGCTCTATGTTTCGGCTGCGAATTGTGTGGTTGTAAGCTTTGTTCCGTCAATTAATTCTATATGGGTCGTTGTTGTTTTGAGAAATGTTTGAAGCTACGTTTGTGATATAGAAGGCTTATGTCAAGGTGGTCTAAGAGTTTGAGGTGGTTACCATCGGTAAATGCGGAAATAGTCTTTGTATGTGTTTTGAGAATGGGGATGTTTTGTTAGTTTATTGTGAATTACTATGTTAGGGTCACCCTGTTGTCACCCAACTTCGCGCACTTTTATCGTGAAGTTCCCAGACACCCTTAGAGCGTGTGGGGGTAATGGTCTGGGACTGAGAGATTCCCTCGACTCAGCGTAGCAAGCTCAGCGGAGACCAGCTGCGAAGTGAGAAGAAGTTTTTGGTCGTTTGGTGCACAGCTTTCGCCGGTCGCAAGCCAAAGAATGGGTCGCAGCCAAAGGTTCACAAAAAAAAACTGTTTGCAGAGCTAAGAGACTTTACAGACGATTTCACGATCACTAGTACAAACACTTACAAAGTGATTACCAAAACAATGCGACTCGTGCAAATTTACACTCGAGAGATATTAGAATACAATGTAAATATTGCCCCTAAAGTGCACTAACACAAGAGAGAGAGGCAATCAAACAAAACACAATTTGTTCATCGGGCACTGCGACAGTCCGACGACCAGAGGTCCACGACGATGCCGTCCCGCAGACTGGCGCACGCTGCCTCGTTGGTCCGTGGCTGGGCGAGTGGTGTTCTCCCGGGAGTCGAACGGGCGCGCTTCTCTGGAGCTTAGACGGCGGCTCGGACTAAATTGACAGCGGTCAACGCCCTACTTATATAGGCTTGGTCCATGTCTGTTTGTTCTACGCGCCAAAGTAGGCGCGCACATCAGGAGTGTCGGCCGTGCAGTCTCCTTTTCCTTCTCGCGCCGGCCGCGCGTCCTCGATGGTCACAAGCCGGGAGTCACTTCGTGGAGCTTCTCGTAATTTCTGGCAGGGCGCCGTCGCCGATGTGCGAGCGAAGAGGAGGGGGACATGCCTTAGCGCACGCAAGGCGCTTTCCGTCAGCATCGCCTAGAAGCGGCTCCGACACTCTAGAAAAATCGACGTCGTGGCTTACTCGTTCCCTCCGGCGAGCCGTGGTGGAGGGGGAAGCCACACAAACACAAGGCTAGTCGCTCTCCAGGGGTTTCCTACTCCACCGTTTTACGACCCTCGCTGCCGAGATGCGTCCGCGCAGCGCTGTTTTTTTTCTTTGCTTCAAAAGTGGGATGAATTTTGTGACACCTGTGTAAGCAATGACTTTTGACTTCGACCGTACTGGGAACTTGGAAGAATGCTACCGTTATCTTAATTCATAAGAAAGGGACGTCAGGGACTTGAATAATTAAAGACCGATCAGCTTACTGTCCGTTCCCTCAATGTATAAAGTAATGTAATCGCTAATAGAGTCACGACAACTTCAGACTTCAATCAATCAAAGTATCAACCAGGCTTTCGTGAAAAATACTCGACAATAGAGCCTATTCCCGTTATCAATCAGGTGATAGAGAACTGAGTAGAATATAATAAATCCCTATATACAGCGTTTATTGATCACGAGAACGCATTTGACCCAATGGCAGCCTCAGTTGTCATGCCGGCATTGCAGAATCAGGGCATTAGAGAGTGTTATGTGAAAATATTGGAAGATATCTGTAATGATTGCACAGCTACCACAGTCCTTCATAATGTCAGGAATAAAATTTCAGTAAAGTAAGGTGTCTGGCAGGGAGACAATCTCGCCAATGCTATTCACCGCCTGTTTAAAGAAGGTATTCCAGGGCCTGAAAAGGGAACAATAAGAGATAAGAGTAAATGAAGAACACCTAAGTAATTCTCGATTCGTTGCTAAGTCACTCAGGACATGAACTGCAAAGCATGATCAATGATTTAAACACGCAAAGCAGAGCGGTGGCGCTAACAATTCACATGCAGAAAACCAAAGCATTTTTCATCAGTCTAGCAAGGGAACAGCACTTCACAATTGGTAGCCAGGTGCTGGAAGTAGTTAGAGAATGTCTACTTAGTGCAGGTAGTGACCGCTGATCCGGCTCTTGAGAGGGAAACAACTGGAAGAATAAGAATGGGGTGGAGCGGACATGGAAGGTTATCTCAGATCAGATCATGAATCGCAGTTTACCAATGTCCTGCAAGAGAAAAGTATGCAACAGCTGTATCTTACCGGTACTAAACTATGGGGCAGAAACGTGGAGGTTAATAAAGAGGGTTCAGCTTAAGTTAAGGGCACCGAAGGCAGCTATGGAAACAAAAATGATGGGTGTAACGTTAAGAGACTGGAAGCAGGCAGAGTGAGTAAGGGAACAATCGCGGATTAATGACATCCTAATCGGACTCAAGAGGAACAAATGGGCTTGGGCAGGCCATGTATTCCGAAGGGAAGGTAACCGATGGTAATCGAAGGGAAGAGTAGCGCACTCGACTGCAAGGCAGGGCAAGCGTAGCAGAAGGCGGCAGAAAGTGAGATGGGCGGATAATATTAAGAAATTTGCGGTGACATGTTTTCCGCAGCTGGTAAAAATCAGGGTTAATTGGAGAGACATGGGAAAAGCCTTTGCACTGCAGTGGACGTAGTTAGGCTGCTGCTGCTGATGATGATGACGATGGTGTTGGGTATTTGTGCTTAATGGCAGTTGTTAGTAGGCTTGACAAATATGGAGTCTAAATTCAAGAATGAAAGTGAAGTAGGATAAACGTGCTATTCGCATTGGACTTCGCATCAAGTGGATAGGTAAGGATACTACTTAAATCAAGGTGGTGGAGAATTTTCATAGTTATAGTAGTCAAATTCAATTACTGGTAAAGAGGGGTTTTATTTGTGGGCAGGTTTGAACACGCACGCACCCAGACGAGACACACACACACACACCCCCACACACACACACACACACACACACACACACACACACACACACACACACACACACACACACACACACACACACACACACACACACACGCGCGCGCGCACACACACGCACGCTATTTTATCGTCCACTATTTACTAACACTATTTTATCGTCCTTTAACTGCTGTTCCATTTCCAACCATTTTGCTCCCTTTCTACCCCTTACTTTGTTTATATAACTGATTGGTTGGCTAGAATTCCTTTTTATAGTTTTCTTTCTTGTCCTCTGAGTGGCTACTTTGCTGGGCTCAGCCTTCATTATTACCCTTTCTTATTCGCCGCCAGCTAATCCTACTTACACAATCCCCGCCTTTCTACCCTTCCACTGATATTAATGCCACCTCGTCAGAACCAACACCTGTTCCACGCACATCCCTGTTTATTTATTCGACTTCGAAACCTTTCTCCAGGCTTGACTTCTTTATCTCCCGATTAGCACCAACCAAATCCTTGTCAGCCTGTTCGTAGCTTCCTAGCCCCTCCGGTAATGCAGTGTGCACACCACGATCTGCTCGTACTGTGCTGTTGCTTGCTATAGTTAACTTTCTTCGCTAATCTTTCCACCAATTGTGTAGTGTCAGTGGTGAGGACATCATTCAGTCCCGCTGGTACAATTACCACATTAACTGCCACATTCTGCGAAGAAGACGACTGATACTCGCCTTTCTCCATTTAACTGCTGCATTATGTAGAGTGTTTCACTTGACTTTACACAATTTTTAAAAACAGGCTTTCCCCTTAGAAGAGCGCTTTTTTCGAGTTACGATTATCAGTGATGTAGTACACCACAATACAGCTTATACGTGCTATGTAGCAGGCTAGGTAACTAGTATTGAATAGTTAGTTTTTTAAGTATTATTGTTAGGCTCCTTGTTTATTGAAAGGCGTGTACCCCACCGTTAGTAATATAAATATCACTATTTAGAATTTCGAAAATGCGTCTCCCCTCCGCGCTGTGGCCCAACAAATTTTGGCCAATTCTCTAGTTACGTCACTGTAGAGGTTGCTTTGCCTGCAAGCTTCGCAAAAGCGCATGTATTTTGTCGCGATGCAGTCAAAACTTGGTGGGTCACAGCGCCGATGGTTAGCGCGTTTTAGAAATTCTAAAAACATGTATAGATATTCCTTACGGTGGTATACACGCCTCTCAGTAATTAAGAAGCCTAACGATAATAGTTAGAGTTGAGAACTCAACACTAGTTAACCAGGATTCTGTTAGCCCGTCTTAGTTGCATTCTAATATACTATACCGCTGACAATGGTATGCTGAAAAATCGCTCTTCCAACTCAAAAAGAAAAAAATTTAAAATTATATTACGTCTTGGGTGAAACACCTTGTATATCCTGCACACGACCTCATGTTTGAGCCACCAGCGATAAGCATCTGGGTGTTCTCTCTCCCTCCCTCCTAACTTCGCTGCCTCCTGGTGTCACTGAGGAACTTTCTTTCTGTCCATCTGTTGGCTCTGACTTCGATCTCCTTTTTAGGTGTTTACTTGTTCCCTTCCTCTCCATAGCCTCCAGACTTCCTAGCTGCCACCTGTGAATACCTGTCCCTCTCCAAGCCAGCTTGGCCTACGCTGCGTTCGCCGCCCACGCAAGTGCAGGCCGCATCCACGAGGCTGGCGCGGGAATTTTTGTCCGCGCCAGCCTTTTGTGTCCGCCATTTTTTCTTCCATTTCTACACCTAGCGTTCTTTGTAGGGTGTTGACAGGTGCAGATAATGTGCAGTTTTCTTCGTCAACTCTGTCGGGGTGTGTACTTAATATGCAACACTTGCTCATAAACTCCCCAGAAAAAATGTCCCAGGATAATAGGTCCGCCGTGAAAGCGCCCTCTAAGAAAAAAATCTCCCTAGCATTACAAAGCAAAGAAAATTACAAAGGCTTACGACACTTTTTTCGTGCCTACAAGGTTGGAACCTGGACACTGCACGTGACGAGTCCCAGCCCGGCCCCAATGAAGGTCAACGTCGGGGTGGAGACCGAACCAAGAGCAAAAAACGACGAACCGTTACAAATCGACTGCAGGATGCCGAGAACTGAAGTGAAAAAGTATAACCATGCGAAGTTCTGGGTCAAGGTCAAGAAGGGCTGGAAGCCGGTTCTGGATGCCGTGGTCACCGCCATAGTTCACCGCCCGACGAACGATCAACACGCGATAAAAATCCGCCTTAAGGACGACGGAGTAGGTAAGAGCTATTGCTAGTATAGTAAGAAACATTCGGCCCTCTTCCACTGCGTAACGCTATCAACGGCTAAAAAGCTGGACTAACAATTGCTGTGCTCGGAACATGTACCGCGTCTTTTTGTCTCTCTTCTTTGTGGTGAGGCACACAAGAAAGTTGAACTGATTACCGAATACCTGAACTTTCCCTATATGTAAACTTGAAGGGAGTATTATCCTAGCGAAATATCAAAAAACGCGATAAAGAAGCAATACAAGACTATCGAATTTCTTCTTTTCATGTCAAATGTTTCTTTTAAATATCGAGCAACTGATTCTGGAAAGCCGGAGTTACATTTTGTGGTTTATTGAGATAACCAAAGTAACTGAATATTCTGATCCACCAAAAAAACACCGTTGCGTCAGTTACGTGGATGTTTCCTGTGTTGGTGTCCTCCTGCCTTTCTTCCTACCTTTCTTTTCTTTTTGCTCTATCTCATTAGTTCCTTCCTGCTTTCTCTCTCTTTGTTCCTTTCACATTCTCGCTTTCTTTCCATCGTTCTTTCCTCCACTGTCGTGTTTCCACCAATCCTTGTTCCTTCCGCTGTCTTGCTTTTTTCGATCCTTCTTACATCCGCTCTCGCGCTTTCTTCCATACTTCTTCCTTCCGCTCTCTGGCTTTCTTTTCATCCTTCTTCCTTCCACGCTCTCGCTTTATCTCCATCCTTCCCCCCTCCTCTCTCTCTCTCTCTTTCTTTCCATCCTTCTTCCTACCCCTACCTCGCTTTCTTTAAATCCTTCATCATGTGCGATTCCTGAACCTTTTCCAGACCCCGACTATATCGAAAATGACGGCGAATACACCGGCTTCTTCTGTCAGTTCGTAGGCAAGGGACGATACACCTACAAGGTGGAGGTCTCAAGCCAGAAAACGACACGTGTGCAGTACCTGTTGAGGCGCTCGGGTACCTTACTGAGCACGTCAGCCCTTGTTGCTACTACAGGTGAGTTTCCATGTACTTGGCACATTTATCCGTCGAGGCACTCACGTAAACTCAACTTGTACTAGTCAGTCAACTGCAGTGCTAGGTGCAATCACGCGGGCTTCCTCCCAAGCTATGGAGAAGTACCTTCATTCAAGCACAATGCAATTCCGCGCGAACGCCGCCATTCGTGATGCACGAATGCAGAGGTGCAGTTGAAATTAAGACTGCAAAGGTGGAGTAATGTAACGTCGTTTTTGTTTTGTATGTATTGAATCCGTAGAAGGTGAATGTAAAGGTCGCCGAGGAGAGGACCGCGGTCACGTTTATTTGAAAGCTGACGGAGAGATGACAGCGGCAGAGCAGCGGCCGCAGCGTCTAACTGAGGACTAGGTCCAGAGCTTTCTCTACACGCGTGGTCGTCCAGTAGGCGACCGCGGTCGCGTTTTTTTTTTTAAGGCTGATGGAGAGATGACAGCGGCAGAGCAGCGGCGGCAGCGTCCGACTGAGGCCGAGGTCCAGAGCTTTCTCTACTCGCGTGGTCGTCCAGTAGGCGACCGCGGTCACGTTTATTTGAAGGCTGACGGAGAGATGACAGCGGCAGAGCAGCGGCGGCAGCGTCCGACTGAGGCCGAGGTCCAGAGCTTTCTCTACACGCGTGGTCGTCCAGCAGGCGACTGCGGTCACGTTTATTGGATGGCAGACGGAGAGATGACAGCGGCAGACCAGTCGCGGCAGCGTGCGACTGAGGCCGAGGTCCAGAGCTTTCTCTACACGCGCGGTCGTCCAGTAGACGACCGCGGTCACGTTTTTTTTGAAGGCTGACAGAGAGATGACAGCGGCAGAGCAGCGGCGGCAGCGTCCGACTGAGGCCGAGGTCCATAGCTTTCTCTACACGCGTGGTAGTCCAGTAGGCGACCGCGGTCACGTTTATTTGAAGGCTGACGAAGAGATGACAGCGGCAGAGCAGCGGCGGCAGCGTCCGACTGAGGCCGAGGTCCACAGCTTTCTCTACACGCGTGGTCGTCCAGTAGGCGACCGCGGTCACGTTTTTTTTTAAGGCTGACGGAGAGATGACAACGGCAGAGCAGCGGCGGCAGCGTCCGACCGAGGCCGAGGTCCAGAGCGTTCTCTACACGCGCGGTCGTCCAGCAGGCGACCGCGGTCACGTTTTTTTTGAAGGCTGACGGAGAGATGACAGCGGCAGAGCAGCGGCGGCAGCGTCCGACTGAGGCCGAGGCCCACAGCTTTCTCTAAACGCTTGGTCGTCCAGTAGGCGACTGCGGTAACGTTTATTTGAAGGCTGACGGAGAGATGACAGCGCCAGAGCAGCCGCGGCAGCGTCCGACTGAGGCCGAGGTCCAGAGCTTTGTCTACACGCGTGGTCGTCCAGTAGGCGACCGCGGTCACGTTTATTTGAAGGCTGACGGAGAGATGGCAGCGGCAGAACAGCGGCGGCAGCGTCCGACTGAGGCCGAGGTCCAGAGCTTTCTCTACACGCGCGGTCGTCCAGTAGGCGACCGCGGTCACTTTATTTGAAGGCTAACGGATAGATGACAGCGGTAGAGCAGCGGCGGCAGCGTCCGACTGAGGCCGAGGTCCAGAGCTTTTTCTCCACGCGTGGTCGTCCAGTAGGTGACCGTGGTCGCGTTTTTTTTGAAGGCTAAGGGAGAAATGACAGCGGCAGAGAAGCGGCGGCAGCGTCCGATTGAGGCCGAGGTACAGAGCTTTCTCTGCACTCGTGGTCGTCCAGTAGGCGACTGTGGTCACGTTTATTTGAAGGCTAACGGAGAGATGACAGCGGTAGAGCAGCGGCGGCAGCGTCCGACTGAGGCCGAGGTCCAGAGCTTTTTCTACACGCGTGGTCGTCCAGTAGGTGACCGTGGTCGCGTTTTTTTGAAGGCTGACGGAGAAATGACAGCGGCAGAGAAGCGGCGGCAGCGTCCGGCTGAGGCCGAGGTCCAGAGCACTCTCTACACGCGTGGTCGTCCAGTAGGCGACTGTGGTCACGTTTATTGGAAGGCTGACGGAGAGATGACAGCGGTAGAGCAGCGGCGGCGGCGTCCGATTGAGGCCGAAGTCCAGGGCTTTCTCTACACTCGTGGTCGTCCAGTAGGTGACCGCGGTCGCATTTTTTTTAAGGCTGACGGAGAGATGACAGCGGCAGAGCAGCCACGGCAGCGTCCGATTGAGGCCGAGGTCCACAGCTTTCTCTACACGCGTGGTCGTCCAGTAGGCGAGCGCGGTCACGTTTGTTTGAAGGCTGGCGGAGAGATGACAGCGGTAGAGCAGCGGCGGCAGCGTCCGACAGAGGTCGAGGTCCAGAGCTTTTTCTACACGCGTGGTCGTCCAGTAGGTGACCGCGGTCACGTTGATTTGAAGGCTGACGTAGAGATGACAGCGGCAGAGCAGCGGCGGCAGCGTCCGACTGAGGCCGAGGTCCAGAGCTTTCTCTACACGCGTGGTCGTCCAGTAGGCGACCGCGGTCAGGTTTATTTGAAGGCTGACGGATAGATGACAGTGGCAGAGCAGCGTTGGCAGCGTCCGACTGAGGTCGAGGTCCACAGCTTTTTCTACACGCCTGGTCGTCCAGTTGGCGACCGCGGCCACGTTGATTTAAAGGCTGCACGATAGATGATAGCGGCAGAGCAGCGGCGGAAGCGTCCGACTGAGGCCGAGGTCCTGAGCGTTCTCTATTCGCGTGGCCACTGCTTCGTCTCTATTGCGCGCGACGAAACGGTGGCGCTACAGTGGCCGCCACCGAATGCGAACGATGAGTTTGTGCGAAAAGTACAGTAAACACGAAAGGAGAGGGTTGAACGAGAGAAAAATTTATGTGGTTTAACTCTGGTTACACCCGGTTGGTTGCGAAAGTTTAGCTTGCTTAGCTGCTTCTGATAATCGTCGTTTTCGCATACGTTCTTCTTGTTCCTGTGTTGCCTGGGCACGTTGTTCCGCTTGGCTTCATTCCGTTTATCTTGCCTAATCTCAGCTTCTTTATTGGATACAGCTCGTTTAGCTGCTTCGGCTTCTCGTCGTTTCCGCAGTCGTTCTTCTCGTTGCTCTTCCGTTTCTTTGGCACGTTGTAACTTCTTTATTGCATTCTTCCTAGCTGGCTTGGCTGTCGCCTTACTGTTAAACTCTTCAGAAGCAGTAGAGCAACTAAATTCAGATAGGGACTCTTCGTTGGTGAGTTCTTTGGCGAGACTCCTCAAGGAGCGCGGCACGACCGGCTGCTCCTGGCTGCGGTGGAGAGAGCAAGCTGACGTCACGCGTCACCATAGCATTAAAGAGGCTGACGTCACACCTTCTGTTATCCGCGACGGCGGTTCCTCGAAGAGCAGGGGGTCCACGGACCACGCGACGAGCGGTTAGACCTGGCATAGTATTGCTTTCGCCATAAAATATAAACAGTCAAGTAAAGGCCGGCCAGTCAGATCGATAGTCCGGGAAGGCCGTCGTGCGGGACAACAAAGCTCAGACGGTCGAGCCTGGCTGCTTCGCAAAGGGCGATGGAAGCAGAAAGGGGACGGTGATTTCAGAGGCAGCAGGCATGAAATGTCACCCATAAAGCGTCGACGGGATGGTTGGGAACTAGTGTTCAGGCCCACTGGGGGGTGGGGGGGGGGGGCTGCTGACAGTGCGCTCGAGGTTGGTCCCAAGATGGACCACGTCCAGATTTGTGGGCGACTGAAGTGCGTCACCACAGCCGTTGGTAAAAGGTGCCACTTGTGGTAGGAGGAACGGTAGAAGCGCAGCTGCGATGGCGCATGCGCTCGAGGCGGCGAAGCAACGGCAAGGCAGGCGAAGGCGGAGCGACCAACAGGCAGCGGTGATCTGATGGGAAAGTGGCGACCGTTTCGGTAGCAGGCAGCGTTGGTTGGAGGAGGAGGGCACAAGTCCAGCACGTGAGCGTCGGAGGCAACAGGACACGCTTGCGCTCCGACCACAGGCGGTGTTGGATGGGGCCCGCCCAAACGCGTCCATGTCGTAAGCATGCCGCCACCTTCGGTGGCTGTCTCGTCCGTCGCGGAGGCAGTGACATGCGAAGCCCAGAGATGCCCAGGGAGCCGTGGTAAGCGTTGCGGGTTGCGCATTATTAGCGACAGGGCTCCGATGGGGTATGCAGGCGCGCCTCGCGATAGGTAGGACAGATGGGGGCTCACCAGGAAAGCGCTTGAGCTGGCGGCCGAGCTAGTGGCGTCAGGCTGCTTTGAACACCGACGGGGAGCAAGAGGGGCCCACATTAGCGGTCTGGTCAGTCTTGAGATCAGGCGCTGGCATTGGGTCACGATTCTTTTCAGGCGAAGTGGGGCTGGAGGCAACCGCCATGCTTGTTACTGCTGTCATCGGGTTCGCCTTCGCTTCCTGCTCCTGATGACGATTGTGGCTGTGCGGATTTTTAGAGGGGCTGGGGGTGTGAAGCCAGCGGGCCGGCCGTGGCTTCAACTTCGCAGTAGAGGCCTGGAGAGCGGTTGTATTGTCGAGAGGGACGGCCGGGCCAGAGGCGCTGGGCAGGAGTGGCGGCGAGAGGCTGCTGAGGCGAGCCAGGTTCTGATGAAGGCGTGGGCGCGAGTGCGGCAGGCGGAGGGCCAGAGGCTGGCGACATCGAAAGCGGGTCCACTGCGTCGTACAGCGGCAACAGAACATAGTAGGCGCCGAAGTGCGCCAGTTGAGACGGCCGCACGCAGATCATCGTATGGCCGGCAGCCCAAGGCAGAGCAGGCGAGTCGGCGCAGAAGGTCGGGCGCGAGGATATCTCAGAGGACAGCGTGTTTGAACGGCTGCATAGTGATGCCGTTCATGTACAACGCAGCCTCGAACTGAGCAAACCACCCGCCAACACCCTAGGGCCGGAACACCTGAAGCGGCGGGTGGAAGCTTGGGTCCTGCCAGTACGCCATCGTGGAACGCCGCTGATGAAGAAGGGGCGGTTCGCCGTCTGACCCCGCAGTAGAAGGTCGATGTGGAGGTCACCCAGGAGGCTACTGCGGCCACGTTTATTTGAAGGCTGCCGGAGAGATGATAGCGGCAGAGCAGCGGCGGCAGCGTCCAGAGCGTTCTCTACTGCACGTGGCAACCGCTTCATCTTCATTGCGCGTGCCGAAATGTTGGCGCTACAAATCCTTATTCCCCGCCTCGACGAAAGGCTGATTCCATTATTAGCACGAGCGTGTCGCTGCTTGAGTTAATGACGAATGGCGAGAACGATCTGAGTAGGATAGATTCGTCTTGTTATCATGCCCATGTCTTTATTATTAGGCCTGAAGAATGAAGGGGGTGTCCAGCGGCGACCGGTGTTAAAGCTTGCTTGAATTCCTGTACCTTGTAAATGACTTGGATAAACAGCAATCACTTCAATGACAGCGCTTGATTCTCAGTAACACTAGCAATAGTGCAGCCTGTCTGTCGCATATATTTGGCCTGTCGCATTTCGGATACGTAATATGTGTGCGCGCACGAGTGAGCGACTGTAGGGGGTGCCTGTGTCGCTTAGACGAACTCGTGCATACGTATAAAGCCACGCGGAATAGTACAGCGGCTTCTCCGATTGGGCCGACTTCCAGATGGGCGTGTAAGTAACGGGGTGGCTGGTATTTTCTCCTTCTATTATTTAAAGGCACAACTTCACTAACAGGTAACTTCAGCTCGAAGTCTTCATGTGGTTGGACTCATCGCGCATGCTAACAGGTTTCTGCATTGGACTACTTATCCCAAGTGGCCAAATCGGATGTTGGCAGCGGCGGCAGCATTTGGATGGAGTCTGAATACGAAAAAACCTGGGTGCTGAGTGGAGTGTAGGCACGTTAAAAACCCCATGTGGTACAAATTATTCAGTTGCCCTCCTCTACGACTTCGCCCATATAAACCATGTGTCACATTGGAGCGTAAAGTCCATATTTCGTTAGATTCCTGCGTACAGTTGCGTGCCTGCAACAGCCGTCACTGGGCGACATGCCCCGACTTGTGCATGAAAGAGAGTTTCAGCTGACTGTACTTAACGTGGAAAACGACGTCGCCGAAATAATTCCTCCGGACATTTATGTAGATTGAAAAGGTACAGGTATCTCGCAGAGTGTTACTGGGCACCGATGTAGTCTCTTGACAGGGGTTCTCAATCCTTGAACACACCTTTTCTGGCCGACTGTACCAACTATTGAGCGGATTGTATGCATCGCCACGCAGGGCGAGCGATGTGCGCTATCGGCTACAGTGGCGAATGGACATTCGGGATGGAATCGAATGCAGAGGGAATGTAGTGTCCCCGAGGGTTTGAAAGTCGGTGTAACCGCCTTGCAGAGGTCCCTTCCAAACTAAAACAAAGATAAAAAATAGATTGCGAGACTCTATACGGAATCGTATTCGCGTTTCGTTAGGGGTAGTGTGCCGTCGCCCTTATGCAACGCCAACGAGGAAAATACCCTTTTTGGCCCAGCTGACATAGCATTCATGAACTCTTCATTAACTTGTGTTTCATGAAAGGCGTGCTGCATAAAGTTAAGATTACTATCTAACCCAAAACAATCTCCAAATGTACCTCCTTTCCTGTCCCTGTAGCAGTACTTTTTAAGCTGCAATGCAACATTTTGACGCCCATATTGTGTTCACGTGGGCAGCAATACCCAGTGTAGATTCTAGTGGCTCGGATATGTACATTAAAATAACTGAAAGTAGGCAAAGTCCGATATATTTACCGTGCGTTTTCGCTTTTGTACGTCACACGTGCGCAGAAGTCTATAAGCATTAAGATTGGAAATGTTGATAAGCTTATTCCTGGAAAAGAAGTCTTTAGTGGAGTGTGTATTGTATGGTTATAAACAATTCCGAGAGCCCGCTTTTCAAGGACAGCTGACTTTTTTTTTAGTCTGGTATATGCAGCGGCGCCCGAAACTAATGGGCAGTAGTTTAAATGTTTGCGAAACAATGCGTCATAAAGCAATTTTTACTTTTTTCAGGAGACAACTTCTTAAACGAGTCAAAAATCCGATGGCTTTGGCTGCTTTTAAAGCTACATAGGTTGTGTGGTCATCCCACAACATATTTTTGGTGAATATTACGCCAAGTGACCAAATGACCTTAATATTTCAATCTCTTCATAGTTATAAAATAAGGGAAGGAGATCACTGCACATTCTGTGTTTTCGGTGAAAAAGTATTGCTTTAGGTTTTACGGCATTTACGTAGAGAAGACTTTTACCACACCATATTTTTATTTTCTCTAAGAGCATATTCGCATTCCTTGTTAACGCTATTAGTATCGCCAGATAAAAACAAACTTGTATCGCCAGTGTTAACTATGAACCTGTCACTGGTATCCACACTTATTATATCATTAATATATAGATGAATTAGCAACAGTCGCTAGATATTCTCATGGGGAACCCCGCAGGAGGCTGTTCTAGGAATTGATTTTCTATTCATTTATTTAGACGCACTGTTTTCTGAGTCCTAAATAAGAAATAATTAAAAGTCGTGGTTTTCGCCTTATTCCTTGATATTCAAGCTTTTGAAACAGTGTGCTATGATTTGTGCAGTTAAAAGATTTCCTTACCTAAAAAATTTCCTAAACAAGTTCTCTATTTTCACTGTTCTTTAATATATATTCATTCTGGTGTAGAAGAGCAAGTTCTGATGAACGGCCTTCTTGAAGCCATATTGGCAGTCGGCGATTATACCGCGTTTATTGAAAAAGTTTCCAGCTCGTTTGAGAATAAGTTTCTCTCGCACTTTTAACAAGACAGGCAAACTACTGATTGATCTACAGTTCCCAAAATTGTTTTTATCTCATTTCTTGTATAAGACTGCTACTCTAGCAACCTACATTTTCAGAGGGAAAGTGGCGGTCTCGGTAAATAATATACGTGTTCTAATGACGCATTAATAATGTCGATGACACGATTGACTGGACGAATGTGGATATTGTCACGTTGTAGTGACGGCAGTCCAGCGGTCAGGAAGACACCAGAAAGACTTGCAAACGAAGCTCTTTATTTGGGCTGACTTGCGCCCGCAAAAGAACTGAATCACTCGGTGGCGGCGTAAGCAACAAGCGTGCTCGTCAATCGTCGAACTACGAATGCCTTCTGCTCGCGGCATCGTTCAATTTAAAGCCGGCAAGG
Source organism: Amblyomma mixtum (assembly GCF_055824585.1). Taxonomy (NCBI): domain Eukaryota; kingdom Metazoa; phylum Arthropoda; class Arachnida; order Ixodida; family Ixodidae; genus Amblyomma; species Amblyomma mixtum. The sequence continues at coordinate 63,683,412 of NC_143018.1, forward strand.
AAACTTCGAGATAACAGGTCGAGATCATCTAGAGTAATCTGGAAACACGTAGATACAGCTCTTCATGGCTGGGATCAATCGAGATTAGTCCGGTCGCTTCTCCCGTCACGAACAAAAATGATAGCACCCCTTTTCTGCGGCCTTGCAGGAACGAACGGACACTAATATGATACGTTGCATTACCCCCCTCTCAGAGAAGCATCGCCTCGATGCTTTAAATTGAAAATAAACACGAAGAATGCTAACTTCGAGTCCGTTAGCGTTCATAATAAGGTTTAAGGGCAGCGGAAAAAGCTTCAAATCTGGCCGTGTCGTCGCCGTCGGTGGTGTCGTAGTTTTCGTCGTCGTAGCTGTCGTCGTCATCGCACTTGTCGGCAGTTGTCAACGTCGTCGCAGTTTTCGATGCGTCGCAGTTGTCGCCGTCGTCGCAGTTGTCGGCGTCGTCGTAGTTGTCGTCGCAGTCGTAGTTTTCGTCGCAGTCGTAGTTGTCGTCGCAGTCGTAGTTGTCGTCGCAGTCGTAGTTGTCGTCGCAGTCGTAGTTGTCATCATCGTAGAGGCCGTCGTCGTAGGGGCCGTCGTCGTAGGGGTCGTCGTCGTAGGGGTCGTCGTCGTAGGGGTCGTCGTCGTAGGGGTCGTCGTCGTATGGGTCGTCGTCGTATGGGTCGTCGTAGTTCTCGTCGTATTTGAGGCATAGTCCTGTGTTTTTCGTCGATGGAGGATCTCAGTTCTTCCGCTCAGAAGCAACCTCACCTCGAGAGGCTGCTTTATTCAGTTTAACTTTCGGGGGCTGGGGGAGCGTCCACGCACGGCGTAACCTCGGCTAGGAGATACAAAGCGCGAAGACGATGGCGACGGGGAACGTGATAGGCGGCTCGGCGATGGGCATTCTTCCCGACGCAAAAACTCTTTGATGTCGGCTGGTCTCTGGCCAGGTCGGGGTCGTGGGGCGTCGTAAGAATACCGTCGAATACCCCTTCTCCTATATGGGCAGTACCGGAGAATGTGACCGGCTTCGCCACAGTGGAAGCATAGTGGGCGGCGCTGGTCGGGAGTTCTCCACTCGTCGCATTTCCTCGGCTGTGTGCGACGCTCGTAGGACGGGCGGGTTGCGGCGAGAGGGCGGCGGTCCAGCGCAGCTGGCTGAGGGCGATAGGGGCTTGGGTCCCGTCGTCGAGGTGCAGGATGGCGCACTGCTGCGGCGTAAGTCATGGCTGGGGACTCCGCAGGCTGCGTGGTGGTCGGCGTCACACCCAAGGCCTTTAGAACCTCGTCCCGGATGACGTGAGTGAGCGATGTAAGCTGCGGCTGCGTTCCTGTTGGCAGCAATCGTCGGAGCTCTTCTCGCACAACTCCACGTATAACCTCCCGCAGGTAATTGTTGTTTGCGGCGTCCAGGCAGCTTGCTGAGAAAACGCGCTGCTGGCGGTCATACTGGCGGGCTCGGGCATCAAGAGTTTTTTCCATCGTGTATGCCTCTTCTACGAATTCCGCGACGGTTTTCAGTGGGTTGCGGACGAGGCCGGCAAAGAGATGCTCTTTAACTCCTCGCATAAGGAACTTCACCTTCTCTTCTTCCTTCATCATCATGTCGGCACGCCGGAAGAGACGCTTCATCTCCTCAGTATACACCGCAACGGTCTCGTTTGGGTGTTGTATGCGAGACTGCAGCAGCTGCTGGGCGTTCTCTTTTCGCACGACGTGTGTGAAGGTCTCCACAAGCTGCTCCTTGAAGGTTTCCCAGTTCGTGAGACTAGCTTCCTCATTTTCAAACCAGATCCTTGCTGGTCCGTCCAAGGCGAAGAAGACGTACCTTAATTTCGTGGCATCGTCCCATTGGTTAAAAATAGCCACACAGTCGAACTGTTCTAGCCATTCTTCGGGGTCGGCGCCAGGCGAAGCGTCGAAGGTTGGTGGCACCCGGGGCTGCTGAAGAACGATTGGGGTCATCGTCTGGGCCAAGCTCATGGTAGACGTTGCTGCTGGCTTTCGCTTTCGGGTAGGGTCCGGCAGAATCCCGAACTCAGGTGCGCCCCCTTGCAGGCGTCGGCTTGCGCGGTGGACTGGACCCAGGTCCTGCGGTAGAAGACTCAGAGGGCCGGCGTCACGACTTGTAGGGGGTGTCCGGAACATGGGAGGCTACCCAGCACCTCCACCAGATGTCACGTTGTAGTGACGGCAGTCCAGCCGTCAGGAAGACACCAGAAAGACTTCGAGCCGAAGCTCTTTATTTGGGCTGACATGCGCCCGCAAAAGAACTGAATCACTCGGTGGCGGCGTAACCAACAAGCGCGCTCGTCGATCGTCGAACTACGAATGCCTGCTGCTCGCGGCATCGTTCAATTTAAAGCCGGGAAGGAAACTTCGAGATAACAGGTCGAGATCATCTAGAGTAATCTGGAAACACGTAGATACAGCTCTTCATGGCTGGGATCAATCGAGATTAGTCCGGTCGCTTCTCGCGTCACGAACAAAAATGATAGCACCCCTTTCCAGCGGCCTTGCGCGAACGAACGGACACTACAATGATACGTGGCAATATTAACTGCATCACTGCAGGTACTGTTCTTCAGGTCTCTAAGCGTTGACATTATTTCATGGCCAGAGACAGGGTCTGCAAACAAGGACGGAAGGCATCTGTCAATGGCTAGATGAGATGAATGTGATGAGAAATTGGAAGGGGAGGTATAAACTCGTTAAATTCATTTGCGAGGTGACTACCAGAATATTCTATGACACGGTTAGTTGTCTTACTGGGGCTTCTAACCGGCGAAATGCTGGAGTTGAGTGACTGCAGCTCACGCCAGAGATTAAGAGGGCAATTTAATGGCGTCTGAAAAAGAGTTTAAGAATGTATGTCCTTCGCCTGTCGTATATCGGAATTCAGTTTGTTCCTGTACTTCTTAAAGCCCTCAAAACAAGGCTCTCTTAGGTGTGAATAAATACCTGATATAATTTGTGATTTTTTATACGCGTGTGCAATTAACGCGACGTCCACGGCTCGCTTATGGTATCAGGCGCCCTCTTTAACATTGGATTAAAATGATTGTTATCAATATGAATGAACTTGCCGAGCAAAAACTCATAACTGCTCTGCGAACAACTTTATTTATAACCAGTTAATATCCTGCACATTTCAACCGAATCTTTCTAGAGCACCTGCTGTTAGATATTGGACTATAATAAGGGAGTAATTACTCATTCCCGTCCACCCGAGCGCAGCCATACACTTTTAAGGAAAACCCCGCCGTGGTGGCTCAGTGGTTACGGCGCTCGGCTGCTGACCTGAAAGACGAGGGTTCGATCCTGGCTGCGGCGGCCGAATTTCGATGAAGGCGAAATTCTAGAGGCCCGTGTGCTGTGCGATGTCAGTGCACGTTAAAGAACCCCAGATGGTCGAAATTTCCGGAGCCCTTCACTACAGCGTCCCTCATAGCCTGAGTTGCTTCGGGACGTTAGAACCCCAATAAACCAAACCAAAAAAACTTTTGAGGAAAAGTCGGAGAATTCCCTAAGTAACTACTAAGCAATTACTTGTCACACAGATCACTACCTTCATAGCAGCCGGAAGTAGTAAAAGTCAAATTAGTGAAAGTTACTACCTCAAAAAGCTAGAGAAGAGCACTACAATCGCAAACAAAATGCTAGGAGTATTTACTAAGAAGATGCTTAGAAACATTTCGCAGATGCTGCTAGCGTTCTCACATGGTGCGCTGCATGGCTTGCTAAATTTATGGATGGTGCAAAAATAAATGAAGCTGCAAGATCAATTTCGTCAAATTCCGACCACGCCCATAGCTGCCAGTGCGGCCGTAAGTCACATGCTAGGGCTTAGACAAATAGTGCATTATATGTACAAATTATGCGAGGTGATGGCATAAAACAGCCTTACAGGGCACACACAAGGGTCCAGAATGCAAGAAAAACACAAACAAGGGTTACGGATGCGAGATGCATGCACTCCGCGTGCACAGTAACTCTTTCTTCGTCTGCTCCACACCATAGTTCAGGCTCTAGTTTACGGGCTTGTGGCTTTACAGAAACAGGTTAGCATACCGTGCCGCATGCCCCTGCAGAAATCTTAAGTTACAAAACCAATTTGTTCACACAACAGTCAGTGTCAGTTATGTTCTCTCACTGTATTTTAATGTGCAGGTATGGTATGTGGGGTTTAACGTGCGAAAGCGACTCAGGCTTTGAGGGACGCCGTAGTGAAGGGCTCCGGAAATTTAGACCACCTGGGATTCTTTAGCGTGCACTGACATCGCATAGTACACGGGCCTCTAGACTTTCGCCTCCATTCAAATTCGACCACTGCGGCCGGGTTCGAACCCGCCTCTTTCGGGCCAGCAGCCGAGCACCGTAACCACTGAACGGCGATTTTAGGGTTCATGCAACGGTTACTAACCAGGTGCTAACTAGCGACCGCAGTTAGTAAGAAGAAAGCAAGGACTACTTTTACTGACTGTACCGTGAGAGGTCGGCAAGTAGTTTGTAAAAAATAGCAAAATGACATAGGAGTTAGTAACTGCTGTATTTTCTACCTTTTACTGCCTTTATTAAGAGTGTGCGGCTAAAAAGGAAAGCTTTACAGCTTTCTCGCAAACTTCTAGTTAAAGAAAAATTGGTCCTGGTCTGTGGTTCGAACCCCAGACCACCGCTTCAGCGGAGCACTCGCTCTACCGACTGAGGTAACCGGGACAGCAAGCTTACAATAGAGCGGGAGCGAACTAAAGGAATTGAACGAGAGCGCGAAGAGGACTGCTCCGGTGAAGCGGTGGTCTCGGGTCCGAATCCCCGACCAGGAGGAATTTTTCTTTAACTACGAAGTTTATGAGAAAGCTGTATAGCTTTCCTTTGGAGCCGTATGGCTTTGCTCAGGTGGATGTCAATGAGTAATTACTCCTTTATTCCAAATCTGCTCCACCTTTCGGGATTTCTCTCACCATTTCACGACATTGAATAATAACATTCTCATGAAGGTCACGCTTCGGAACCTGCTTCTTGGAAAATAAATAAGTGCCCATATGATCACTGGGTTCGCAGGATGCAACTGTTAATCAAGAAAAGATGAATACATGTTTGAGAGAGGCAATGGTTACACGCGTTGCATTGGTAATCAGATTTGTAACACAAAAATATCAGAGTGAAACATAAAAATCGGCCCTGCTCGTAGCTGCACATAACACATCTTTATTGAAGTCGCCACCAATGATTAGTTCATACTTATTGGTCGTTGCAAGACATAAATCAGATTCTACGGCTTCTAGAAACGAGCGTAAATTACCAGACGGTGGCCTGTAAACAGCAGACATTAAAGCGTTTCCTTATGTAATTGAGAGAAGTTCAACATCAACAAGCATGTCGAAAAATTCGGGAAAAATTTCACACTAAAAGCGTGCACCAAGAAGCACGCATACACCACCTCCACGAAAGGTTTTCGGATTTAAAGAAAATGTTCAAAACGAGGGCAATTCAAAGTTACCGCTGTCAGTCAGCCGAGTCTCCGAGATCGTAACTGATCAAAATAAAACCCAAGCTGCCTAACAAGATAGAGAATGCATCGCTCTTTTTCCTGACCGACCTGGCATTTAGATGAAATCGCTTAAGCACTGATGGAGTTTAAAGCACGCAGTGTTATTAATTTCACATTTGAGAGGATATCTGTTCGGAGCCATCACACTGTTGTGTATTTGTGTGGAGCGGTCACAAACGATACCTCCCTTACAAAAATGCTTTTTGAGACAGTGTTGAAGTTCTCTTGAGCAGACTCAACACGCCATGTTGAATTTTTGTTGTGACCAGGGTGGGCTAGTGTTGGTGAATTATTGAGGCCGAGTTGAAACTCATTGGAAAAGTGGCCACTGTGCTAGATCTGAGCATTCTCAATGAAATTTCTTCTTTGCGTTCATGTTGAATTCAGGTTGGAATTACGGGAGTGAATCAACACGCCATTTTGAATCTTGGCTGAGGTAAAAAAGCAAAAAATCCTGGGAATACATTTGTATTGCGCCATATGGACCAAATACCAATGCAATTTTCGGCGGTATATTCATATTTAGTGCTGCATTTTATCGTTAACGTGAAGCCGTCATCCCCTGTGACGTAGTGCTCCACACATACGCTCACATATGTATATAAATATATATACATACATACACCCTAGCCCTACACATCCATCAGATAAAGAGCATGGGACAGTACTGCACACGAGGCTTTGAAGAGAAGTTTATTGGACTGATTATTCATACAAAGGGACCATAGTCCCTCACAAAGACAAAAACAACAAGGCAGCGACTAGTGTCGCTCGGTACAAACAACCTATGAAACAAGAACACGACGGCGACTGCTGTCGCCGTTCACACAAAATCATTCACAGCACAGAATGTTCAAAGGATCCATAATGTCCAGGCATCGCGGGGGGAAGCACGCTAACTGAATACGATGAACGCGCACCGACACCGCGCACCACACACTCAATACGGCAGGAGCCGCACCGTAACGCGGCCCCCGCTGGCGGCGATGAAGCGGGTGCTCCACCGCCGCACAAACTCTTCTGGGAGGGTCACATGATCTAAACACGCCTGTTGAAACAGGCGCGCCCGAACCCTCTGCAGCATGGGGAACATGGCGCGTTGAGGCCGGCCCTGCAAGGAAGCGACGCCTCTCTGGCGCCACAAAACAAAGGCCCCGACACACAGCAAGAGCCGCACAAATGCGTCGCGCGGCCTGGTGTGCGAGTCGAGGCTAACAAAAAACATGCGCGACATCATAAGAAGAACTGACAGAGTTCATCTTACGATCTTAAGTGCAACCTCGGCTTCGCCCTTATATGGTCCTACTCAGGGGTGTCCGGACCTGCGCAAGTTGTGGCCTGCCGGTCAGCAAAGTTATGTCAGTTATTACTATTAATATTTATTTATTTTATATGTAGTAGAAATAATCAAGTTCATATGCAACGGTCTATCATTTGACGACCTTGATTCATTCATAAACAACTAAATAAAGCATTAATTAAGTGCCCTTTTTTATGAGAGCACATACGAATCCTCCAAACTAGGTATGGCTGAATGAGCATATTGCACTTTTTTCTATGCAAGAAAATGACTGAGCTGTTTATGAGAGTTTTAACAGGTGCTGCATGCGTTCTTAATATGTGTAATGTGATCAGGTTCTGTTTACACGATGCATGTCGAAATGATTTCATTTAGTTAGGCTTAGAAACGGCTGCCTTGAGATGATTGAACTTAAATTCAACAGAAATTGTTCAACAGTAAATCTCTTGACTGCGCTCAACAAAAATTTCGCGCAGCAGGTGTTGAGTAAGCTCAACATACATTGAGTTCATGTTGGTTTCCAGTTGATTCAACAGGAGCTCAACAAGGCGTCAACTGAAGCTTAAAAGTCATTTTTGTAAGGGCTGCATACTATTACATGTTCACAAGGTAACTTTCAACGCAAATTATGTGAGCAGTGTAACCTTCCCTTCCGCGAACAAGCACCTTGCCACTTGAGCACGAAACAAACCTGATATTTTATCCTCTCAGCCCAACCTTCAGTTGGCAGAAGTAAGTATTTCGTTCTTCGGGTAAGGTTTTCACACAGGTACCCGCGTTTGCTCTTCTCTGCTAAATATTTCTTGTGTTCAAGCCATTGGTATCTTTGAGCCTTTCCCTAGAAGCGCACAATAAAGGCGGATCTTGTTCGCTTTTGCAGGAAGTCGATAGCCCACCTCAATATGGCTAGCACTAATCTGTGCGTTGTTTTGTTGTGTTGGGTTTAATGGCGCATAAACGACTAAGGCTATCATTCGCCAAGCTCAAGGTATGGAAATCTCTGCGAAATTCATTTGTTTAGCCACTTCATTAACCTTAGCTAGGAGATTCTCATGGGCGCTTTGAGAAACACCATGAATTTCTGTTTTTTTCCTGCTTCAGAATTCCAGCTGATCCAAGTCATGGTTGAGCGGAGAAAGTTGTTCTTCGCAGCTGGTATCCTCCACTTGTGCTATTCCTTGCCGCAGGAGTGTGATTTCTTTGTCTTCATTATCTAGACGCTTCATGATTTCATCAAACTGGTCGGGCATTGTCTGAATATACTGCTCAACTTCTGCAGTTTTTTTTTTTTCAACGGCATTAAACAGTCAAGTCTTTCATTGAGCTCACGAAAACCAGAGGCAATATAGAAGCAGGAGGCTCGGCCTCTGTCTCTCTGAAAAACTGTTACTCTTACATAATAGGGAGGAAGTTTGAGGTGTACCGGAAAGGGCCACCTCCCACAACCACTAGGTGCACTCCTCAGTACAGGATCCCATTGACGACCGCTGCGGCTTGGGCGCCCTTCACCAGGGCCTTCTGCCTCACCAGGTCAGAGCAGCCTAGCAGGGCTGCCTCCCAGTCCTCCCGGCTGGGTAGTGTTTCGGGGCGAGGGTCGGGGTTGACTGACATGCCCATACCATGGGGAAGATGTCTGAAGACTTCTGCGCACAGTACGGACACTTCCCTGTACATGCAGGATCAAAGTGGTTTAAAACTGCCGCAGCGCCTGTTATTAGGGCTGCTCGCAATAGCCATTTAGGTTAAGGACGGGTTGTGGTGACGCTGCTCCAAAGCCAGCCCTCGCCGGGAGGGAGGCGTCCTCCATACCGGACAGCGAGCAGCTGTCGTCGTCGTCTACTTCAGGGGTGCGCCTCAGAGGTTTGAGGGGGCGTCCAGATACGTCCTCGTAGGGACCGCCGGGCCTGGAAAATTGGGCGAAAGGAAAATTGCACAGGCCTGCCGACTGGCTCAAGCCGAGCCACCACCGCTGCCACGTGCAGGTAGAAGAGAGTTGAAAGATAAGAGGACAGAGAAAAAGAGAGAGAAAAGACCCGCGTCGCAACAACCGCATCCGCCGAAGCGGACGCTGGCTGAAAAAAACAGATAAGCGGCAGCTGGGCCGAAGGCTGCAACCCACCGAAAGTTGGTTTGGTTTGGTTTGTGGGGTTTAACGTCCCAAAGCGACTAAGGCTATGACAGACGCCGTAGTGGAGGGCCTCGGAAATTCCGATCACTTGGGGTTCTTTAACGTGCACTGACATCGCACAGTACGCGGGCCTCTAGAATTTCTCCTCCAAAGAAATTCAACCGCCGCGGCGGGGATCGAACCCGCGTTTTTCGGGTCAGCAGCCGAGCACCATAATGAGCCACCGTGGTGGTGTAGAGCCACCGAAAGTTGGGTTGCAGCGTTCGGGCTACGGCCGCTTATCTGTTTTTTCAGCCAGCTTCCCCTTCGGCGGACGCGGTTGTTGCGACGCGCGTCTTTACTCTCTCTTTTTCTCTTTCCTCTTATCTTTTAACTCGCTCCCATCTGCACGTGACAGCGGTGGTGGCTCGGCTTGAGCCAGTCGGCTGGCTAGTTCACTTTCCTTTCCATCCTTCTCTCAGTCGTAACCAACCATGAAGCACAGATAGGTGAGTGTAGCGGTGTGGTATGTTTTTCTGGAGTTTCCACTGCCCTTTTCTCTTGATCTTGCTACCTGCTCCTTTTAAAGGTTCGATGGAAGCTATTAGCAGCAATGACTGGCTCATTATAGTCCTGTGCTGTTCCCCGTTTCCACGAAAGTAGCACATAGAATAGTCTAGTGTATTTTCTCTCCAACATGTCAGACCAACTGGCCCAAAGCTTCCCCTTGTTGAGTCTAGTGTATGTTTACGTTACATTTCAAAGAACTTCACCGCAACGGTTCCTGTGTGATGTTAAAGAGCCGGTGAAAAAAAGTGGAATGCGCCATATTTCATTTTTTTTTTCAAAGCTAGTTGCAATGGATCGTGAAGTCAGCATGTATCTAATTCGTGATATTTTCAACAGAAAAACACACATCAATTCTTAATAAGAAAATCGGTGGCCACTTTTCATCACCATTGCATCAGAAACTCAACTTAGAAGTCATCAGAAATACCTGATGAGTGTGATGTCTGAATCATTGACCTTTTATCAGAAACTCATCACAAATTTTTGTAAGGGGTAGGTGGCTACTCATCTGAATTTTAATTTCTCTTTAGGGTAAGACAGCGTGGCCATTAATTTGGAGTTACTACACCTCGGACACCTCGAAGCGAAACGTTTATAGGATCCGACTGACGGCAGTCACATAATGTTTGTTAATACATAGGTGGATACGATACCTTAGTAGTGCTCTGCAGCTCGGATGTGACCAGAATAATTAAGGTTCAGAGTTGTTTGGGTTGATCAAAAAGGCTTTTAGCCACTATTTCACGCACAGCTATAGTGCTACATTACTCACTTGAATGATGTTTGTTTAGGTGATTGTCATGTTGGGTGAGCATAAGCAATAATGGCTTATCAACGGGAAGTTTCTTCCCTCGTGTAACGGCCAAGCATCACACGCAGCATCCAGGAGTGTTGCAATTAATCGCTTCCGGCTGAAGTAGAGTGAAAAAAAATTGAAGCGCTGAAAAACCAAAACTGCAATTTACTCAGTCATGTTTGAAACAAACCAGTTTCGGAAGTTGCTGGAAGCGAAGATTGAAAACACAAGGAGATGTCCGCAACTGTGTTTAACAGAGGTCCTCGCTTGCGTTCTCCGGAACCCTGGCAGAACAAATACGGCCAGCAATGCGTGCAACATGAAAGCTACACGTGCACTGTGAGCAGCATGAACAACGGGGGCTTCAGCAGTGAGAAACACCACTGTGGTATCGAGTCCGTGAGGGAAGGAGTCAACTCAGAAGCGAAAAATACGTGCAGCAGCGCACTCAACATGAAAGCTAGAACTTCACGGCGAGCAGCAAGAACTGCGTCGCTCAAACAGCGAGAACCACCTCCTTAGTATCGATCTTCAGCGAAGCAGTCCATCTGCAACAAAACAAAATTCTTCCAGCAATGCGGACAAGGTCAAATACAGACCTGCCCAGCGAGCAGCGTAAACGGCAGGTCTCAAACAACATGAAGCGCAACTTTCGAGTCGCGCCTCTGAAAGATTCTCACTAGAATCAAACCAATAAGGCCCGAAATGCACGCGAAACCAAAGCTACACCCTGCAGATCCTTGCAGAACCAGCAGCGTGAACGGCGGGGTTAGGACAACCAGAAGCACCGCTTTCGTAGCCGGCGAGCAAACGATTCTACCTACAACCATGCCAAACGGCGTTGGTTAATAAAAGCTGCAGTAAATCGCGCTTCGCACCAAACCCGGCAACTGAGTACTGAACAACGGCCACTAAACTACCAAGGACGCAAATCTAGCCCATTATCTAAGTTTGTGCGGCCGATGCTGTGCAGCCGATCCTTTCGGCAAGCCGCGTTGTGTTTTCCGCGCAGAATGCCGGAACACCTTTTCTCACTGCGTCCTCGGTTTTAGCACCCGTAAGCGCAACAGAAGCTCGTCATCGCCGCAGCGCGTAGACGCTGTCACAGCTAGAGAAAAGCTTCCCGCAAATACTCGGTCGCACAAAAAGAGAACGAAGCGCGAGACTTACTCCGACAATGGCGTCGGCGTCTGGTGCGTAGCAATAAAGTGCGCGCTAACAGGTCACCACGGCATCTCAACCAATGAGAGGCTCGATTACCTGGCAGAGCGCTATGAGGGAAGAGAAGCCGGAAAGTTGAAAGCTTTTCGTTATTTTCCTTCATTGAGGGACTTTAGCGCGCCTTTTGCGCATCCTTCGTCCATGGCACATGCTGTGGCATGTGCCGTGATAGGGTAGTTAAGGGAGGGGGGGGGGGGGGGGGGAATTATCTGCGGCGGTGCGTAAACGGCGGTGCATAAACGGGAGGCGCTCTGTCCCGTTCTCTTGTCTTGTGTGTGCGTGTGGTTTTTGGCGCCTTTACTTTACAATGAATTACCAACTAGCCCAGCAAGAAGTTCTCGTAAACTAGGGGTTTTAGCGGCGCGCGCACCTACACACTACCTCGTGGCGGTGGCACTACGGTCTTCTCCGCTGACCGCCGGTGCTGTGGAATGTGCTGCACGCGATGGACTGTCTGAATCAGCCACCACTCACAGCCTTATCTTTCTAGTTTGTGGTTTGTGGGGCTCTAACCTCCCTAAGCAACTCGGGCAATGAGGGACACCGTAGTGAGGGGCTCCGGAAATTTCGACCACATGCGCCAACGCCCTTTGCGCCAACCCTTTGCGCCAACGTCCGTACCGTGTGTCAGCCGCTGAGCGCCGCATCATTGACGAACAGGTTACCGACATGCTCAAGTGCCACGTGATACAGCCGTCGCAAAGCCCGTGGGCATCGCCGGTGGTCCTTGTCAAGAAAAAAGACGGTTCCATCCGGTTCTGCGTTGATTACCGTCGTCTGAACAAGATTACACGCAAGGACGTTTACCCTCTCCCTCGTATCGACGACGCCCTCGACTGCCTGCAGGGCGCTGAGTTCTTCTCTTCATTGGACTTGCGCTCTGGTTACTGGCAGGTGCCGATGGCAGAGGCCGATCGCCCAAAAACTGCATTCGTCACACCCGACGGGCTTTATGAATTTAATGTCATGCCCTTCGGCCTCTGCAATGCCCCTGCCACATTCGAGCGCATGATGGACAACCTACTCCGCGGGCTTAAGTGGCACATATGCCTTTGTTACTTAGATGACGTTGTGATATTTTCGCCAGATTTTTCGTCTCACCTCCAGCGCCTTGAGACTGTTCTTCGCTGCCTGGCCGACGCTGGCCTCCAACTCAATTTAAAAAAGTGCCGCTTCGGAGCTCGGCAGCTTACCATTCTCGGACATGTCGTGTCCGTGCAGGACGGCGGCAAGTTGGGCCCTTTGGGTATGCGTCAGGGCGGCGTCGATGGAGCGGTGAAAAACATCGAGAGGAGACGGATTGGCGATGGAAACAGGCGTAATGGCGCTGACGTGAAGGTCGGCCGAGCTGTCGACGAGGGGGTATGCTGAGGAGGGATCTAGCACGGCAACACTACCAAGCGATTGGCCACGGAGCAAAGTGGTAGGGCAGGAGAACGGGTTAGACACATAAATAGCGCTGGAGCCACGAATAATTGTCAGCACGGCATGAGGCAGCAAAACAGATTTCTGGTCAGCGCATCGTAGAGAGGGCGTATATGCGACAGTTGCGTCGGAGAGAGCAGCACAAGAAAGAGGCACGAGCACTGAAGAAAAGGGCGGAACGTCAGTGTCCTGTGAGACGATCACAGTAGCGGCGGCAGCGTCGGGCACGTCCAAGGGAGCGTCACTGAAGGGCGATAACTCAAGCTGAGCACGGGCGCAGTCAATAACAGCGTGATGAGTAGAAAGGAAGTCCCAACCAAGGATGACGTCGTGAGATGAGCGGGCGAGGACGATGAACTCTATTGTGTAGGGGACGTTCTCGATAAGCAGGCGGGCGGTGCAGGCGGCTAATGGTCGAATGTCCTGAGCGCTGGCGGTTCGGAGAGAAACGGCGGGAAGAGGCGTCGTCACTTTTTTGAGTCTGCGACAGAGTGTGTGGCTAAGAACAGAAACGGCTGCGCCCGTGTCAACAAGTGCTTCGACGGCGACTCCCTCAACGAACACGGTGATAATGTTGGCTGGCACGGATACAGGGCTTGAGCGAGTCGCTGGCGGCGCAGTTCTTGCCTCCGGAACTGCGGCCGTTAGTTTTCCGCTTGCGGAGCGGGTGGGCGGCGGAGCATCGGAGAGCGGGAACGTCGGCCAGGGGACGGCGAGCGGTGAGAGCGGAAACGGTAGCTAGACGAAGACGGATCGGGAGGCGGCTCATGTGACACAGGCGAGGAGGCGGGGGATAGATCGTAAGTCGGCTCACGCCTATAAGTATACCGACGATAGTCGCGACTGCGGCACAAGCGAGCCACGTGGCCAGCGACTCCGCAGGCGTAGCAAATTGGGCGGTTGTCTTGTGTACGCCAGGGGTTGAGAGGCTGCGGCTGTGGTCTTGGGCGGGCAACCGGACGATAAGCGGTTGGTGCAGGTCGCTGGGGCTCTAACAGGTGATGGGGCGGCCCGTAGGCAGGAGCAGCAGGCGAAGGCCGCGGTCGCGCCACAGCA